>NW_010128139.1:38392-74464 GCF_000699245.1 Pterocles gutturalis
CTGCACCACCGACCTTCTTTTCTGGTTTACGAGAAACCTGGTTATAAGCATTTCCTGTACTTAATGGTTTCCTGGCTCTTTTTTGTGCAGCGATATAGGGCAGCGTATTGTTACAAAAGCACGTGATAGCTTTAGGTATTGATTCTCTTTAAAGCTGGTTTATCAGACAGGAGACAGATTTCCATTTCCCAGTCACCTCAGGGCCCAGAGCTCTTCTAGTACATTAACAATTATGAGTTTGAAACTGTCCACTTAAAGAAGACATCAATAGATCTTCCTATCTTTATAAAACACAGTAAGCTTAAATACTGCTTAATTGCATCATCTTTACAGTTGCTGGAAATGTTCAAAATATTGGAATGCATAAATGTAGTCATTCCAAAAGGACAAAACAGGAATAAACAAGAAAGTGAAGGAAATAGCTTTACCTGCCTCTGCAGTTTAACTTGGATTTATTTTTAGTTAATGATAACAGACTCAAAAAAATCCAAGCATTGAGCAATACCAGAAGTGTCACTTGGAACAGAGTTAAACACACTTTCGCTATCATTAATCATGGCAAAAGTGACAGAAGAAAAATGAGCTGGCTTGGTATATCTAATATATTAATTCTCCCTGCAGACCAGCTCAATGCATGAGCAAGTGAAAACAGGTAAATCTTTGGAAAAAGAAAGAAATGTCAGTATGAGGCTTTCTGTTAGTAAGAAATAGTATGATTTTTCCTCAAAGAAAGCTACAGAAGTAAGAAAATCCAAAGACTCTGTTTTTAAATATGGTTGAATAATTACAATGAAAAAACCAGCTAAACTACAGCAGCTTAACCTCATTTTCATAGTGGCTGAGCACACGCTTTCCTTTTTTATCACCCCCACCCCTATAACGTTCCCATGTTGCCTGAAAAGGACTAATTTGCTGGAGATCTGGAGGGCTTTCTCCCTTACAGCTACATCAAAGCTGTGACTTTTCCCCCAAAATTATTTTATTCCTTCTTCTTAGTTATATTTACGAAACCAAACCTTATTTGTTGTTTTGTATTTTTCACAGTTT
This sequence comes from Pterocles gutturalis, assembly GCF_000699245.1. NCBI lineage: Eukaryota > Metazoa > Chordata > Aves > Pterocliformes > Pteroclidae > Pterocles > Pterocles gutturalis. The sequence goes on from NW_010128139.1 coordinate 39,440, forward strand.
CAGTAAAGTTCATTCAAGATGCTCCTTGTCTACTGGTGAAAAACGTGTAAGGTAAGCAGAAGAAACAAGAGGTAAATGAATCTTTTTCTTTAATTCAGGCAAAATTCAAAGGTAATAATTTTGGATCTGAACTTAAAATTCCTCTTTATTTCCTGGTATGTTCTAGCAGTTACACTGCACATATGGAGCCCTTCCTAAAAATACCAAATGGAGACCTACTTACAAAACTGGTGACTTTGTTGACGTGCTGAAGAAACATTACTGTGCAACTTCAGGAATCCAAAAATAGTGAATCTTTACTATCGAGTTCAAAGTTGACCCAAAGGCACAACAGAAACAAAACCAGAATGAGGAAGTTAAATACAATTGAAGGATTGCATTCCATCTGCTGAAAATGGAGAAAGATCTTATTCATTTGATCAAAGTTTCTATATACGGTTCTTTTACTGTAACAGATCACCGAACGATGAGCTCCTGGCAAAATCAGGAGATGGATAACTTTTTACGACTCACAGACTGTTCTGTCCCAAGTTATTCATATAATCGATCTGCATCTCAGTTCCTCCTTTCCCAGCCTGTCATTTAGACTGCAGGTTATGGAAACTATTTTACGCTACATAAGAAGTGCTAAAACCAGAGTGGCAAAAAAGGGGCAGAAGTGTATTACAAATCCACAAACTATAATAACCACTAAAATATTAAAACTGGGAAAATCATAAAAACCTTAGGGGACAGTTCTTGAGGAGTCTGTCAGCCTGTCGGGAGTCCTGAGGTGCTGGGCACACGCCTTCTCTTTGTTTATCCCCCTTTCATAGCTAAAGTTCTCAAGTTCTCTGCGCCTTTCTCCAAGGAGCACGGGAAGTGCTGGGTCTTAATGAGCATGCTGCTCCTTTGGGACTGCAACGTCAAGGGCTCAGTCTCTACCAACACTCATCATTTAGTGACCCTCTTCTTTCACTTGCACTCAGGGCTGGCTTGCCGGTGCAGAGGACTTAGAAATAGCTGTGTCCTCTCCACTTGCTTCAAAAAAGTTCACCAGTGGCTCTGGCATGTCATAAAGTGCTCAACAGGCACTACTTCTTCAGGCAAAGCGACATATTGTGGTACAGTTGTATGTAAATTCATATTGTGCTGTGATGACCAAGAGCTGTAACTGAGGTGTTCAAGGCCAGGCTGGATGAGGCTTCGGGCAACCTGTTCCCAGGTGTCCCTGCCCATGGCATGGGGGTTGGAACTAGATGATCTTTAAGGTGCCTTACAACTCAAACCATTCTATGATTCTGTCTGAATCTTCAGATTTGTGTGTCCTGTGGTGTACTGGTGCTGTCATCTTCTGGCATTGTTAGACAGCAGACAATTTGCTGATTTATTTGGGATGGCAACAACTGTTTGGTGGGAAAAGGTAGAGAAGAGCTTCAGATAAAGGCAGGAGGCAAACACTGTGCATTTAGGCACTGCAACAGAAGCACTGATAGGAATGTACTGAGTGACATATTTAGCAAACATCGGATCACATTTTCAGTTTCTAGGAAAACCGAATTAAGTCATGTTGACATTACAAACAGTGATGTGAAAAAAGTAATACAGAAATGACAGAGAAAATAGGAAAGATGCACTGTGGACTCCGTACAATTCCAGAAGCACCTACATTTTACAACCCAACACATTAAGAGAAACAGCTACTTTAATGTTGATTTACAGCAGGCCTACAGCCCATCTGCTTTGGAGAGCCAAGACACTAATGATAATTGCAAAATTAAACAGAAAGATAAACATTGATTAAGGATGTAGTTTTCTCTTTTAACCTGATGAATTTTTTTTTGCATCCCATCTGGTAAAAGGTAAATGAAATAGAGAAAAGAAGATGAAAATGATTTGTTAATTTAGTTCAAAAATTATTTAAGCTACTAGGTCAGTAAGGAATAGAAGAAAAATTCAGTTTTACCAATATTCATTTCATTGTCATTGGGTAAAACTCTGTCGTGGTTCTTCAGGTCGGAGAGAAGTGTGACCCATTGTTGGCAGCTACACTAGGGTTTTTTGAAAAGACCTACACTAGTGCAGAACTACGTTATCCTCAGGGATAGCTTGAGAACTACTGTGCCTCAAACACATCTCTCTGAATCATAATTTTCTTCCTGCTGGCTTGATACTGAGGGAAAACATTAATAAATCTGGTGTCAGGATTTCTTTCTTTCTACAAATCATTTTACTCAGAAAATGCTGACACTACCAAGCCAAAACTTTTTGCAAGAATGACAGTTCTGACAAATTTCTCAGACTTGTTCTGTAAAACATTTCAATTTGGGAATCACACTAATTATAGCAATCACACAAGTGTCAAAAGTGAATGGCAATGTTCTTGGACAACTGAAGCAAGACACTTGCATGAATTGAGCAGATTTATTTCATTTTCAATCTCAGGTTTTGTTCTGAGACTTTAGTCTTTCATTCTGATTCGAGGAATTGTTTGAGGGTTGCTACTGACTTTTATATCCAGAAAGTGATAACTCCAGGAAATTCAAGGAAAGCGTAATATAGTGAATGAGAAAGGGAGAGTTGCTGTAAAGAGGTTCTTATTGCAATGTGCTGGAGTGTTTTCCCAGGCCACAGAGATCAATCAGAAAGGTGAAAGTCCACCTGACTTACCCTGTGTGGGTTTCCAGACTAAATATATGTTCTATGCATTGTAGTATATTAGTTAGAAAATTTGCAAAGTGAAACTGCTTTTGTCATGTCAGAACTGTATCAGATTATACAGCTTCGTATTTTTCTTGCCCCTGTTTCCACACGATGATCACTCATGTTTCTCTTTATTCTGATGTAATGCAAAGAACTGTGTCTTTGCTGCCCAGAATACATGCACAACTGGTTTAAGATACAGGATCATCACATTTGCTGTGGTCAAACTGCAAACAAAAATTGCTGGCAGCTTCTACGGTCCAACCTTCAATTTGACCAGATAAACTTATTCTTCCCTTTCTGCTTCTCTAAAAAACAATTTACCTGAAAATGCAGACCAACCTGCATAGGTAGGTAAATGTTTGTGTTTTCAATCAGCAGCAGAACCCCATTTATTCAGGATGTCAACTTTCCAGACAAGATGCTACATACTAATCCTCAGAAACAGAAAAGCTGCATAATTTTGAACCATTGTCCATTTCAATATGATTTTCAAAGCAAACGGATTGCTGCAATTTAGCTCTGGACCTGACCTTTCCTCTCTGTGAGAAGACTGTTGTGGACCCTGGATATAGGTTCAGGTTCATCTAGTGAAGAACACACATATGAAAACTGGTTTCAATAAAATTAGTTCTCCAGCCTAAATAGTTGTAATATACAACCAAGGTCTTACGACTGTAAAACGAATATGCAGCTACAGTTAATTTTTTTCCACTTATTTAACATTATGTGGGTCAAAATATAGTGTGAAAGCTCATTTTCATGCTCTTCAAACTGACAAGACATCAAATATGGAAACTCGACATCACCATCTCCAAATTATGAACCTTGCAGACTTGGCTGTCACTCAATATGTGAACACTAAAGCAGCTACCGTTGATTTTGGAAAAGAACCAGCCTGCAAAAGGAGCCTTGCACTGCAAAATACTTAATAACATGAAAAGCTTAGAAATCTTCATCCATGGTTATCAAATCACTGCAAAAGTATTTGCTTAAAAAGTCTCAAATAAATGTTAATTTAACCTTTTGGCACTTCACAAATATTTATCTTCTTTGGTATTTCATGTTTCCCCACTTATTCATTAGCTATTACACAACTTAGAAAAAAAATATACACATCTTTGCCAATTAAGAAATGTATTTGAAAAACTGCTCACTAGAAAAGATTTTTGCCCAAGATGAGATTAGTCATGTACTAAGTTATTTATTTGCATGCATAACCATAGGGGAACAATCATTTTGTTGGCAGTCTTGCTTAAATGGAGTTTCTTTAAACAGCCAAGAATGGAGAAAAAGCACTTAGTTTTAATAAGGTCATGATGCTTATTAAATAATTTGCATATTGAAGGTTAAATTCTCATCTCTGTACAGTAGAAAGTATTTTTGTCTATCCTTGAAAACTGGAAAAAAGTACAAACAAGGGCTTCAAGAATGGTAAACACAACACATTAATGTGTACTTTTTGACACTTGTAATTGTTCACCCATACTTCACATTCACACCTACTCAACATGAGCTAACGACTGCTTAATCTTAAGCTCCACTTATCCCTTTTAATTTGCTTCTAATAGATGAATCTATAGGTATAGCAATTACCTAGATAAGTAAACAAAGCTGTGTCACAGACCAAAACTGTAATCATCAGCACAGGATGTTAATTAGAGACAGAGGAGACAGCCGATGACAGTGTTAAGATTGTTTCTATTCAAAAATCACTTCAATAGAAAATTAAAAGGATCATTACACAGTCTGATACAGATTTCAAGTCTAAATCCTGCAAGGATCTTCCACGAGAGCTGTCCGCAAGACATTGGAATCAGGCTGGCAAAACATCATTCTTAGTTAGCGAAGGACCTCTTTGCCCTTTTCTGTAGCTCAGGAAAGACAGATGCTTTCCTCTTTCCTTCCACCAGTGTTTCCTTGTACACCTATTTATGGTAAAGCCTGTAGTAAGGCAAGTGTACAAAACAGACTCTGACAATTTCACAAGTCACCTGGCACAGAGACTTTCACACACAGAAAGATAACATAAGAACTTGACCCATCAATATCTTCCATTTACAGTGCATTTATGGATAACTTAAAATGAGATTCTGGAATTTGACTTTTCAAAATATTTTCCTCCTAAGGACCATTATTGACTAATACATCAAAGAAAATAGTTCCCCTAATGATGCATTAATGCAATACATCATTACAAATGCACTACCATCCTGATGATGTATTACTCAATAACATGGTAGCAGCTGTCAAGAATCAGATGATGCAAATTTTAGCCCTTTTTTTAATTCCCATAGTTGAGAATAAGGAGGAAAAGATGTTAACAGGCTGAGAAAGCAAGTTCACATAGAAAGAGTTATAAACTGCCTTAATAGAAATGGACAACTGTGGTATCGTAGTTTGGAAAGGCAGATGCTACTTCTACACTTTCCAACAGCTTCTAAAAAAAAAATATCACTGTGTCAGTTCCATATCATTCTTCTTTCTGATTTACTACTATGCTTCTAGTTGCTCACAGTTTAGCACCTTAAACAGAGCTGCAAACAATAAGCAATCCCCATGCTTGTCCCTGCCCTTTGCAGCTTTCACTGCAGACCTATTTGCCCAGCTGGTGACCACTGGGAACAGGAGGGTTTACTAACCCTGAGAACCATCCCTCGGCTGCAGCTCCTTAACTCAGCGCTGCCAACCGAAACAGCCCCCCAGTGTCCCCTTCTCCCAGGAGACAGTTGCTTCTGAACAAGACAAAGGGTACAACACAACAAAGGTTATATTTTTTTTCACTCTCACTTAGATTTTAAGTTTTCCTTCCACGAGACACCTGATTAGTTTCATTGAACAACTCTGCCCCGCTTTTGCGTTGAGAGAAGCAGCCATTCTTCAAGCACCTCCCATTCCTCTCTATTTCCGCTGCCAGGCCCACAGTCTTATAACGGTCTATTAAATCTCTTGATGCTCATCTCAGCCTAGGAAGGATTAAACCACCAACTTCATCCGTTGTCCCTCTGTCTGCTAACCTGCCCAGTTCTGCCCTCATCTCTACCACTGTGCTAGGGCTTTCCATTTTCGTGTTCCCTATCTACATTTACTATAGTGGCACTATTTGATTTATTTTATTTATTTATTAGTGCTCATTCTTCCTGTTAGTTTCAAATAAAAGTTAAAATAACTGGAACTAGTGCTTAATCTCAAAGCAAAGCAGCTCTGTCAGGATGCTATACCACATTTTACAATTGGAAAAGAGGCATTTCCACAGCCACAAGCTGTTAGTATGGATACCACTTAGATTATAGTATATCCCTGAAAAAAAGAAGTTGGTTACAGAGATCACAGAGAGAAGAGAAAAGAAGCCAACGAAAGAAAAGGCTGATAAATCAAAAACAGGTTTGTGGTTCAGGCAGAAGAGGAGCTGTGAAAGGCTACTGAAATTTTCCATGGAAAAATATGGCATATTCCTGGAGGAAGCAGAAAAAGTAAGGAGTCATCAAAAGAAATGGAGAGGATAGATAATTTGGACCGACCATAGCTGTCACTGTGAAACACTTTTGGTCTGGAGTGGTAATCAGCTACATAAAAACAGACATCAGAGGCAGATGGAGTTGCAAACGGTGCACTGAAAAAAAAAGTATATAGAGATACACAAGATTTGAGGATTCAGAAGGACGTCTTATTGAGGCACTTAATAGATAGAAGAGCTTCTGATGGCAAAGAAGAAACAAAAGGTTAGGCAGCATTACAACAGCTCTTTTCAAGCAGCTTGTTTTGATGTGATCCAGACCTGACTACATGGGATGATGTTTATAGAAAAATCCATTTGTAACAGCAATAGCTTCATGGTTGAATGAATGAAAAGGTATTTTCTGTACTTAAATGAAACTAGGATGTAGTACAATGTTACAGTGAAGCTGAGTTCTGCAAATACCTCTAAAATAGAGAAAGAAAAGAAATAAAAAGAGCACAAGGGGCAACAACCTTTGCCTACAAGAGTCTTTTTGATTTCTGGATTTTCATTTTGTTTACTGCTATGGAAAATTATCCTGTGCCAAATTTTATAGCTGTGGTATCCATGAATCAGAAATGTAGGCTTATGGGAAACTGTCAAGTGCAGCACCGAAGACTTGGACTTCATTCAAAAAGCAATCTAATCATAGTGTTCAGATAAAAAGCCAAAAACATGAGATCAAAAGGCAGGCACATCCAATGATGAACACAAGTTAACTGGATGTCTCGTTTGAAAATCAAGACCTGGAACAATATTCTGGAACTAGAGATAGAGCAGGCCAAAAATACTTTACATGAATATCCACCCCACACAGGAAACCAAAGGAAAAAAACTGGAGTCAACAAAGATGTATCTCAAGCTGCACCATGAAGGCATCAGCTGATCCATGTCTCTGTATGTTGCTAAATCAACACTTGTTCAAACACAAGTTTGGAGAGAGCAAGACTAGTGGCTGTGAGCGTATTGTAGAGAGGAAAAATGCTAAAACACTGAGGCCCGGGGTCATTGTACACCACACTTCACAGTTCTGCTCACTTGCTCCATCACCTCTTGCTGGTGAACTGCAGCAAGCCGGCTCAGAGCAGGACAGAAACACCAGCCACATGGTCCTGAAGCAAGAGCCAACGCTCTGGGCTTTATTTCTGATCCTGAAAAAAAAGGTTTGTCTACAAGCATCTCATATCACACCAAATCCAAAGAGGCAACTAAATCCTAGAAGCTGACACTGCTCTTCCCTTACCCAACCCCCACATTGTCTTTTTGTCTTTCCTTCCCGCTTTCCAGCACTCCCGTTACTGCCGATCACTGCTAACACTCCAGAAAGAACTGCTGAATTGCTCAGGAAAAGACATTATCTCCTGTAATTTATATGGATTAGAGTTCTTTCAATATTTTAAAAGACATATCAAGGTTACTAATTGGAACAGTGTATTTGTCAAATCAATTCCAAGGTGACTGCGAGCGCTTCATGATCTCCGTTCGAGAACCACGTACTGGTATTTAGCTAGACTATATTTTCCTATCAATGAAGAACTGTAATTTTGTGAGAGTACTTTGAGCAGCAATTTATTCAAGTCATTGCAAATACTCATTAAATAAAGACTTCACAGGCTGACAGAAAGAGAAAATGGAGGTTCTTAGCATAAAAATTATAGAGAAATAAAATAGGAGATCTACTTCATTTCTTTGATAATTTCTAGTGACAGTGCCCTTGGATGTTAATTCTACATCTTTCTTAATTACTAGTAGTTTCTAGATTACTTACAAAACAACCTGTGGCATTTGTACTACTGAAACAGATTGATGTACAGAGATCTCTTCTAGAAGACATGTGGTGGACACCTATCATTCAAGCCTAAGTCATTTATTTCCACTCCACGCAGAATACAACAGTAGATGGAATGAGGCAATAGCATTCATCAGATGTAGATGAAATTTTTGAGGATATGAGAACTCATAAATGCTGCTAATAGAGAATTTGCAGAGGATTTGCAGGATTTTGCATCTTTATCTGTTTGATAAATCACAGAGACTGCAGGGGAGCTGCTATGCTAGCCTCAGTACATGTATATGTTGGTGCCTGCAAGAATAAACACTCTACCTGACTACCAGAAAAATCACATTTTGCCCAGGCTAAAAATGTTCTGCAACTGAGGTATAACCAAATCGTATTTTCACCATGTTACCTAATCATCCCTATTTTATGTCTAAAATGTAACTTGACTTGGAGGCAGTGTTACAACATGGCACCTATCTACGCTAATAGACTAAATCACATTATCCATTTCAAGTGATGACAGCACTCTAACTGGATTTTGTACTACAGAAGAACCCCAAATGCTAAGAGAGAAACCGGTATTAAAAGAGAAAATGTTTGTGTGAACACAAATATAGAACCACACTATTTGATGAATGGCACCATGGGGAAAAAAAATACTTTCTCCAGTTTATTATTCAAAAGCTAAAAAGGGTGGTGGACTGTCAGTCCTATTTGTACCTTTAAAAAAGCTGTATATGTTGTGCAAGTGTAAAGCAGAAAAAAAAAATCTAATTTCCACGAGTAAATTAAAATATGCTTGTATTTAGGTAAGGCCAGAGGTACTGGCAAACAGCAAAATGTTAGAGACAAAATAAGCATCTACAGAAAAGCTGCTGGGTTAGCATGTTGGAATTACAGGCAGAGAAGCGTTCTGCTTCCAGAATGACTACTTTTAATGATGACACCGTAGAACCACCAGACACCCAGTGATTGAGTAGATTCAGTTTATGGGTGGATACAGACAGCCCAGTGCTGGCAAAAGCAAGGCAATAATCTGGCTACCAAAAATAAACATGGAAATCATTGTTGAACACAGAAATCATACGGGAGATGTTGTGGGGATTGCAAATAACAAAACCATCTGTCCTGGAGTAAAAACGACTACACTGGGCAAGCAAGGGAAGGAAGCATAGATCATGGAAAGGTACCCTGGCCATGGCAAAAATGCTACTGAAAGCTCATCTGGAAAATTATGTGCAATTCTGATTACCACATAAAGGCATCGCAGAAATCAAGCAGGTGCAGGTCAGAGCTATCATTTCATACAGAATTTGGGGTAGTTTTAGCTACACAGACAATTTTGCTAGACTTGGTCTCACAATCTTAGAATGATGGAACTTACATGGGAATTTTTGCCAATGTTTATGGGACCTTGATGCCAGAAGGAATATTTAAAAGCAAGGAATTAAAGCCATGCATCCTAAGAGGTAAAGGACAAGAGCAGGAAGGATCAGAACAGCATTCACCGAAATTAAAAACTGTCCTTACACAAAGGTTGGTCCTAGTCCTGTAGAGATCTTTCTCCCATTTTATTTAGGCTCCTAGAATGCATTTCCAACAGTATGCTCACATAAAAAATACATGAGACCATACATAGAGATGGATTACCAGAGACAGACAGCTTTCCAGGGACTGAACCTCCAGCTTATTTTATGTTTAAAAAGCAGCTCACACCAGAAACCCACAACTGGATCTTCCTCTACTGCACACTCCTCCTGGTTTGAGTAACTTACAATGAGTGGTATGAGAGTCCATCTCCCTACTGTCCTCTTGCTGACTGGCCAGTAGTAGGCAAAGATGGAATAATACAGACCATGGTAAAGTTATTCTATGGTTTGCATAGTAGATTAACAAATGATAGGATTGGGATTAATTTTGACATAGATAAGGATTACAGCATCTGCATTCTGAACAGGATATATTTTATACAACATCTCCTCCAAATCTCCTTAAACTTTAATGAAGGAAAAAAAAAGGAACTTATGTGCTATGTGCTCATACCACTGCTGCAAGCTTGGAGTGTATTTCTGGATTTTGAAGGTTGAATCATTGGTTTCTTTCAATTTATTGCTGCATTCGATTTCCAGCAAGGGTTGTGGCCCTGAAAGAGCCAGAGACCTTGGAACTGATTATCTCTGGTAAGAACACTTAATCAATTTTATCCACCACATTAGAAATTTGGTTTCATCCACATGCTTAAGGATGACTTCACAGTTTCAATAATAAACACAAAATAAAAAGTAGGGTGCCTAACTATAAAAATAAACCACAAAATAAGTTAGGTGAAAAAGATAAGTGCGTGCTGCTTATCCTCTTTTGTATTTATGTTTGACTTAGATAATGGCAGTAACTATTGAGAAGATGGAACAGCTGAAAGTACTTTAAGGGAGCTAGCTGATAATGGAAAGATGCATCTTTTTCTTCTTTATTTCTGCTAGTGTTGGTACTTCTATTAGTACGATCCCTGTAAAAGCACACAGATGCTACTTAAAGCGTTAAGAGAAATCTAATCATTGTGCCATGATAAATAACTGTTCTTAAGTCTGCATAGTTAAACAGAATAAAAAATAAGACTGATTTTCAATAAACTGACTTCTACCAGTCTAAAGAGGTGATTCCAACCTCATAATATATATTCTTCCTGTTATACTAAACTAAATTGCAGCATTTTGACTGACTTTCAATAAACTGACTTATACCAGTCTAAAGAGGTGATTCCAACCTCACATCATCTTTCTAGCAAACAAGACAGATACAAGAACACACGAAGCCTATAAGGATACATGAAACACATAAAAGGGAAGATACTCAAAGTGGCCTGGGCACCTAATAACAGACCTATAAGGATACATGAAGCCTACAAAGGGGAAGAGACTCAAAGTGGCCTGGGCACCTAATAACAGGAGCACAGAGACCACTGCTGGGGCTGGCAAGTGATGGAGTAAGGTAATGGTAGAGATGTCACTTTTTATGTTCTCCATCTCTCCTGAAATGCTGTGTATACAGATGCATAAATCATTCTTGTTTTGATAATCTTTTTTTAACACAGTAAGCAGCAGTTTGCAAACACTAATTAAAAACAATATTAGAAGGGTTTTTTTCTACCTCAGTTCACATTTTCTTGAATTTCTTTGAAAATTTTAGCACAAATATAATGATTCAGGATAATTCACACATTATATAGGAAGTGAAAATACTTTTAAATCTTCAAAAGGCTTCACTCCACCTATTAATTTCACAGTAAAGTATGAAGCTTTAAAAGTTTCCATTTTGCCTGCTTTTTAAGTTTATGTGTGAACATCCTGGACAACATTTACAAGTCTGTCAACTATCACTACGAGAGACTTGGAAATTGGAGCTTTCAGAGAAGTTCACAAGATTTATACTTTGCAGGGAAAAAAAAAATAAGAAAAGAAAATGTGGGAGTGAAATTTCGTAACAGGCACAGCTTCAAAACATAAAAGTTGACATGTAAGTTAAGAAGAAAATTTTATAAGCAGATCATGTTAGCTGTAAGGAAAACCGTTATAATCAAGTAAGAAATATTGATAAAGTAGTGGATTCACAAGGTTCTCTCTTGGAATGACATGCAACAGTGAGTATTTCCATAGCAGAAGGAATCAAGTAAATTCACTGCTTCAGAGTCTATAAAAAATAGAGGGTGAATTCAATTGTTCACATCAGAAGAGGGTCTCTCTACTCTCTAGAGATGGATTTGAACTCAATGGGACACCTCTGTAATCTAGTCGGCAGTAAGAAATACATTACTGCAGATTATAGTGGAATTTAGAAAAAGCTGGTGCAAAAAATTCAAGTAACTTGCCTACAGTTTTTGAACAGTGGGAAATACAGAACAACTACACCTCTTCTCCATAAAAGAGTAATTTTCAATTACAACGGTGTTCAGAATTCCTCTCCTCTTATTCCACAATATTCTTCCAAACAGTTCAACTAATGAAAATGCATACATTTCAGGGCAGAAAACATGTAGACCTCCAACAGTTTGGCAGAGAAAGTAAAAAAAATCAAGCAAAAAAGCAAGATACAATCTATAAAGTAACAGTAGCCTGTAAAGATGGAAACCCTTAAACAATGCCCAGAGCCCAAGCCAGAGCTCCAGCTGCATCTACACTCATACGACCGGTGATCCTTTTTGAAAATAATGAACTACCATTCTCTGCATAAGTTCAGCATGCCATGACTTCCTGATTTGTACTCACAAGGCAATGTCCTCATGGCAGGCACTGCCTGTCTGGGCAGAGCTATGTCAAGAATTGCTGGCACAGTGGGATTCCCATTACAGCCGAGTCTGTGGACTTTCGACAAGACAAAGTACTTGAAAATATATCCAAAACTTTAGAAATATCTACAGATATTTCATATTACTGTAAAAAAAGCTTTAAAGCAAATTAGCTGATGATAGGAGCAAAGTCAATGAAATAACACAGCTGTGCCACAACAAGCATTACAATTTTGTTCCAGAGTCAGGTAGCTTCAAAAAGCAAATTATCAGTAAGACATACTGACATTTACAATCTCTGTTAAGAAGAGATGAGGGTAGATAGATATAGAAGGGAAAGAACAGACTGTTTTAGGAAGGAAAATATGTCATACGGAAAGTGCTAGAAGGTGCTTGACCCAACCAACCGAGGCACACTAAAGATGTTAAAACAAAGCTGCTAAAGAAAAGCTTGCAAATTTTTAAAATATAATGTATTGATATGAATGTGCTGAGGCATGAACAATACAAATGCAGTGTCAACACTTATTTTTCATCTGCCTATTCTCCTCTTCCTTTGTAATGGAAGGAGTGTGTTTTTAGGGATGGTCTTTATGAAGGCATACTCCCCAAGCACTCTTACATTTAGGAACTGTTTAGTACTCCTCCTATCCCACATTTCTGTCCAAAGAACAAGAAGGACTCAACTGAGACAGACAGATTGAAGGGAAGGTAAAGATTGAAATCTGGTCTTCTACAATCCTTTAAAATAATTAAAAAAATAAAAACTATGAATCCAAATGCTGACTTTGTACTGTATGACCTCCTCAGCTATACACGCACACTATAGCATAACCTTGAATTGGTAATGAAATCAGACAATTTTATACCTTTTTAATAATGTATGTCAAATATAGTTGGGTTTAGGAAGAATAGTATTCACTTATTGATCATAATGCATTATCTCCAACCTGGACATTTCTAAGCAGCTTTCATCTCCTGTGCAATTCTAAATAATTCAGAATGTTATTTCAGTTGGGTTATTTTGCTTGTATTTTTTTCTTCTTATTAAACTTGTATTTTAAAATCAAAAAAAGCCTGAAAGACCTATAGCAAAGGGTCAAATGTCCCTTTCGTATTCCTCAAAAGGTCCCAAAGAAAACATCTTGAAAAGTCCCATGAGTGAGGATACCGGCGTCTAATTCTTAGTTTCCAGAACACTGACTTCTGTACCCACTGCATTTGTATAGTGTTACATGACATGTATATTTAATAATGATCACAATAACAGCAGCAAATAACTTTGAGTCTTGTTATAAAGGACATACTCACATTATATTTTCTTAAAAGTTATTTGTTCATTTTGCCTTAAGATTGGAACAGTTCATCCCTGCCAACGTTCAACATGAAAACAGAAACGTTCATCAGGTTTCTAAGTTGAAAAGTAGATTTAAGTATGCAGGAAACGGTTACTAATTTGTATTGCGGATCTGCGTTCACTCCAAAGGTGAATTCTTGAGTAAGGTACTGACAAACTATGCAGCTTAGAGATTTACAGGCTTATCTGGGGACTATTTTAATATTAATGACTTTCTAGCAAGGTTAGATTTTATCTCCCTTATCTATAATTATGGGGGGAGGGGAGTGTCACCATTTGCCATGGTGACACTCAAATATAAGAAAGAAAAAAGATGAATGGAATAAACAGTATCTCAGAGAAGTTAATTAGGAGCACTCGGCAGTTCCTAAGGCCTTTGAATGGTCAGTTCAAGAGATAATACTATCATAAAGGGACTACTGTAGGATTCTACAGATCAGAGGTCAAGGATTACATCAGATTCTAAGGAGAAAAGTTGTACTATGTAAAACATTAAGAGTATGTTTTCATCATTACAATCAGAGAAGGCACAGGGACAAATTCCACACAGGGACACATCAGTGGATGCAAATTAAGCACCTTACAGTTACTAATAGTCTCCTTCAGGACTTCTCAGGTTATCAACTAAAGTGATGTTTTAAGTGCTTCTGTGATAAGAGAGTATTTAACAAGACAAAGTCATAAAAGGAGTTATTGGATTATATGCCTGTGCGACTGGAAACTGCGTTATTCTCTAACTCATGCCCACTCTCACTCAACCGGCGTTTCCTTTCACCTTCCCAGAAAGTCACTTGCACCAGTTTTGACCGCTATGCATCAGCGCATTTGATGTGATTAAAGAAATTTCATGAAATGCCTATGTCATCATTTAACAGTATGTCTGAATGGGGACTGGTATGACACCAGGAGAATGCAGACATCCAAGCAGACCTTGCTCTCAGCACAGCTGTAGTAGCCTGGAGCTCAGCACACACTACAAAGGTGATCTAAGCACTCGGGTGACTCACATGCCCTACACATCTCTGCCATGAAAACATGACATAGCAAATATTTCTTGTTCCATATTTTGGAATACCATCAAATTGCATCGCAGTTTCTTACAAAGCCACTGAATAGCTTCAACCATTTTGCTGAGTCCACCTGTCTCCAAATGAAACGTTTCTGTCCTTCATACTGGTTTCACATAGGACTCTTTCTCTGGTGTCAAGGAAATCACAGTGTACAACCATGGCTAAAAGGCACCATAACTCCTGCAAGGAATTCAAAGACATCTATGCACTTCCATGGTCTTTGGAATTGTTTAGACAACGTTAATCACCTGGAGACTAAGCAGGCTCTGTGAGCCGCTGCCACATTTATACGGTGAGGGAAAACCTGCAAATATTCAGTTCCTCCCCCACAAGCGTCTGAGTGAGCAGGAAGTTCAGATACAAACATACAGATATTCCAAAAAGAGAGCGTGACTCTAGAGAGGCAAGATGTACAGTACAATTTAGCCTATCTGAAACAGGAGCCAGGACACCAACTAAAGCCAAGCTTTCTAGCTTCTTAATAAAGACAAGCCCCAAGTGGCCACACAATGTCAGAACCTAGTTTTGTTGGGGAGCTGTGTGAATGCCCAAAATAAAAGGCAGAACTGACAACCCCTTGCCATGACTGACATCCAAACCCATGCACATACAGAAACTTATGCAATGCTTTACAGATCCAAACAGTACCAACATCATTCAAATGTAACTGCTGAGGTTTGTGTTTCACAAGGTGGTACCTGTAGTCATATGCTGCAAAGAAATTAGATTAGAAACAGCTGAAGTCGTGCTTGTTCTGTTCTTGATTGTGTCTGGGAGCTCCAGCACATCAGTGAAGATGTACTAACACAGTTTCTGTCCTGGAAATTCAATTATCTGCCCTGCTTCCACATTCTACAGGCAAAGTCTACTCACAGGACATGTTAACAGCTATGCAAATCTCACGAGAGCTTAAGCTGTCTTTATCCTTCTAGCAGTGAAGTGCAGCGCAATGCTCAAGGTGTAAATAACTTCTCTTTAGCACTAAAGCCAAATGACCTCTATGTGTTGACCTCCTGGAACGGAGCCTACAACTTCCAGCAGATGCTTCTGTGAGGCCACAGGAAACCCTGGAGGCAGAGGACCACCCAAACCACTCCCAAAGTACCACATCTGGAACAATGCTTCCTGCATCATCCCCTTCCACTCCTCCTCTCTAAAACAATGAAAATTCTTTTCTTATTTTACAAATGGGAGAACAGTACCAGAAGGCAGGTGAGGGCATGCTGCTTAAGCACTGCCTGCAGCTGGGTGACCCTGACATAGAATCACAGAATGGTTTCAATTGGAAAGGACCTTAAAGATCATAGAATTATAGAATGGTTTGGGTTGGAAGGGGCCTTAAAGTTCATCGAGTTCCACCCCCCCTGCCACGGGCAGGGACACCTCCCACTAGCCCAGGTTGCTCAAAGCCTCATCCAGCCTGGCCTTGAACACCTCCAGGGATGGGGCATCCACAGCTTCTCTGGGCAACCTGTGCCAGTGCCCCACATCCCTCACAGGAAAAAACTTTCTCTTAATATTCAATCATCCCTCAGGACAGAGGAGATCTGTATGATATATATTTTTTTTCAGGTGCAAAAGGTTTTGGGCTTGTTGCAGACTCTGCAGAACCTGCTCTGTTTGCTGGGGCTGGCACCAAGAAGCAGGCAAGCAGGAGAGACTCTCCAGCCTAACAGAGACAGCTCCTGAATCACAACTGAGGCACTTCGGGGGCTTTGCAACAGATGAGCTTTTGCACCCAGGTAGCCTCAAGGGCCAAAGGAAAACATCAGATAAGTACCTGACGTTCACCGTAAATTAAGGCAATCGACTTCCATTTATGCAGCCATTCAAGTCAAGCTCCAGGTGCTTAACTTTCAGTTGGATTTATGCCTAGAGAGAACGGAGACAATGATAACCTCTGATTTTCTACCTGCAGTCCACATTTCCAGAGAGTAGCAAAGGAACTTTAGTCCTACAAGACATAAATATTGGCAGATAACATCCAACTGTAGTTTCTACCAAAACATTATTTATTCACTTGAGTGACTCTCCAAAGCCATTGTTGCAATTTTTCGGGTTTCATAGGACAAGGACATAACTTATATCACTGCCCCTCACTATATAATACACGAGTAGGGTAATGTATAACTGCTTCGACATGATGTAGCACTCATATAAATAAGGTGAAATATTAACCCTGAACATTGCACAGTGGTTTAAATTTTGTCTCCAGTATTGATCTTGCATTGTTTTATTATGTTTTAATAAGTGAGACCAAACTCCAAATCCTACTTGATGGTAAATGACATTTAATAGTGTAAAATCTATCCTCCGTGCATGAACTTTTCACAGCTCGCATTGACTTCAGAGGGGACTGCTGAAGGCAGGGACCTTGCAGGATCAGGGGCACTGCAAAGGACGTGTTGTCACAGAAAATACATATCAAAATTCGGAATGGTTATGCCTGATCAAAAGAGAAGAAATGGAGAGCACAGACATGGCAATGTGAGTTATGAAGCAAAGAGATTTAGCACGGCGCGGATAATAAGCAACAGATGGAACTAGAGATTAATCAGTAACATGTTAGCCAATGCAAGACCATTCCACGGGACCCACGGACACCAATGGGGTCCAGCAGGCATCAAATAATGCCCAGGGCTGGGAGCCACCCTTGTGAGTGAATTTGGAGTTTTGTCATGAATATGTATGAAAGCCTTCTTGCCCACAAATACACAAAGCTTTACTAGATTTATACAGCTTCAGTTTCTCCCTGATTCTCCACTCTCTCTTTTCAAGCAACGGAGTAGATGGGAAGGCAAGCTGTGCAATCCTTTCAGGGAGTGAACAGGGGGCCAAGGAGGAAAATAAAAGGAAAAGAAAAATGCTGGTGCATGAAATCTGGCAGGTGGTAAGTACACAGTAGATTTCTGTAACTACTTTGCTATGGTACAACACAAAAGGAAGTAATCATTATATGCTGCTGTACAATAAAATACAATAAGCAGGAAGAGTTGCTTTAATAGGAAGACACTGTAATTTGTGATATACTGAGCTAAGCAGCACATCCTCAGATGTAATCATCTTTTAAGAGGTTATTTCTTCAGAAGAAACTAGGCAATTATTTACAAAGAATCATAAACACACAATAAAAGTCAGATTTTAAATTGCTCATGCATATGCCATCTGTCAAAATAATTTTTAAAAACAAGTCAAAGTTTGTAAATTTATTTCACCGCTGATGGCATATTGCAGGATGACTGGGATCAGTATGGTGATAGCCCATACACATAAAAACGTTCAGTTCTAATTTCTCACTCAGTGCCTAGCCCTCACAGACTGAAGACAAATGAAGTAATCATCCTTAAAAGAACTTTGCTGTCTAAAAGGAAATAATTTAAAGAGCACAAATTAGCAGTTACAAAAAATAACACCGTCCTACTCTACTGCGTCTCACTATTCAAAACACTTTCAAAAATTATCAAAGGTTTTTAAAATGGACTATAGCATTTTTTTCTGGAAGCTCTTGTTCTCTCAGTGCAATTCTTACTGGTTCATTTATTACAGTGTAAGGAATCTAAAATGAATATGCCTCTGGATTTTACCGAATGAAAAAAATGAGAGCAATCTGCACTGAAGAAAAAAATCTGGGGCTTCATTATATGCAATGGGAAGACCCTTCTACTTGCCCACACTGCCTTTATGGACGTGGGGACTTCCATCTGTCTTCAGATCTACTCCAGAGCATTCTGATGTCCTGAATACCTCCTGGGCCAGATTCAAAGTCACAAAGAATATATGGGATCTTCATCTCAACGATGGTCCAGATTATACTTTAGGCTTTTGTTTTTTATATTAAGATGGCCAAACTAATGGTAATTTCCTTGCAATATCCCTGAAGGTGGCCTTCTCACAGCCCATCAGAGCCCTGTTCTGATGGGGAGGTGGGACAGGTAAGATGATTATGTATATCCTACCTGAGGCAGCAATACAGATTATATTGGCAAAAGGGATTTAGGAAGGGAATTCCAATCTTCCAGCTGTTCCACCGTCTCTCAGCCTATTTGTACTTGCAACAAGCTGCCAAGGAGCTCTCCCCCATGTCCATTGAGTTTCATCACTTCTGAGACACTATTTGCATTTTTCCATGCCTCAGCTAACATACACTGAAATTTACACCAGAAGTGATGATAACACACAAACAAACAAATATAACATCCATAAACGTATAAAGGAAAGTTCCAGCAGGAACTCAAAATACTGAAACAACCTCCATTAAAGTCATAAACAAGCATAATAAAGCATTAGATATACTGCTCTGTTCATTTATTAAAAGCTGTGATGCAAAACTACAGTGAAGTCCTTCCTCACTAGCAAAATACAGTGGCTCCATTTTATATTCAAGCATAGAATGCATCCATAGCAAAGCTAACAATGCTGGCTTGGGTTTGGCTTTAATGCCTAACATAAAAATACCCCTTCTACAGTCAAAATGTAATTAAAAAATAGAATTTCAGCCTGTTTGAATTTCCCCCTCTGGGTGAAAAGTCAGTTTAGCTGCTGCCCTGAAAACACTATTTTCAGTGTCAGTATATCAGTACTGACTTTCAGTTAGCTTTAAAAAACTCAGTGCCAGAATTTTTAAAAATTAAGCTGTATGCATTTAAAATAGTACTGAAATGAGATCAAGCAGAAGGTGAAGTTATTCCTATGAACTGATTATGACACCAATTTCTCTTGTGATTTTCATTCCTAACTTTCTGTTAATTAACAGAAACAGGTCATTATATACAAAAAAACAACCCAGACACAGATGACAAATTAGGGAGAACACTGAACAGGGAACAATTAGAGCAGAATCTCAGTCCATTTCCCACCAAAGGAAATTTTATTCACAAGCTCAGCATAACAAGGTTTCCACATGCAGAAACCATACATTGTGCTGATGTACGGCTTGTGCTCAGCTTCATTGAAAAGACAAAAGAAAGGAAACTGACAAAACCACAAACTTTTCTTTACTATTTTCCCATGTAAGCAAAGGACAGCATAAGAAAGCATTTATGATGGGTCACTTAAAAGACATTCCTCTCCAGGAGCTGCACAGAAACCAGACTTGACTCCATGCCAGAAAAGCTCAACTTCATCATCTCCTCTCCCCCTTCTTCCTACTGCCCAATAGCCTCTATACTTTGTACAAGAGGGAATCTGGCTTTCCAGGTACAAGCTCCTGACTCTTCCCAGCTCAGGAACCAGAGGAACCTTCCCCATTGCAGCAGCGCAGCGGGGTGGGCATGGACAGAGGAGTTCTCCACCTGCTTTTGATTCCCTCCCTTATTCCTACCACAGATATGATATTACAAAAAATGTTGGAAGAATATTTATTCCTCAGAAGTTGAAAAAGTGTGACGATCTCTTTTTTTAGCCTCCCATTTTGTTCTTGACAAAGTGATATATAAGTTCGTTAGAGTTATCATTCAAGTCTTAAATTAAAAAGGTATTTTTTGGCAAATACAGATTACTGAAAACGCATCTAACTCTAAAATCAAGGCCTTCAAATCAGATTGAAATAACACTGCAGAATTTAGAATTCTATAAATTAATCAAAAGAAATAATAAGAATTTTCTTCTGAAAAAGTAACAAACGGATGTCCTTGAGGAAGTGAGCCAACAGCTCCTACTACCTGTCAGCACTCACTGCCCACTGGACTCCGGATTTATTTGCCAGGTAGCATCAGTTTGGGTCTGGGAGCATTATCTGTGTGGGTCTTCCAGAAAAGAGGCATAAGCACCCATTCACACCCATTCAGATATAGCCAATCTGCAGCCCATCTCCCCAGACACAGTTCCCTTTGGGCAGACTTGAGGGCACTACAGTAACATCAGACCTTAAAATCCTCATTTTGTAGCTACAGAACAATATTTTCTGTTCCAATTCTATTCCAGATGTAGACGACCTCATACCATTTAGGAGCAGAGATCAGCAGATGGATCACAGAGGTGCTGCTTGTTGCTCCTGGGTCAAATTTAAAACAAACAAACAAACAAACAAACAGCCAAAAACAAAACCACAATTCACATATGCTCCCTGGATATCTGACCTTCAGGGCTTGTTCATACTGACACCTTCCAGAATCCCATGGATGCTCTTACTGATTATGCAGCATGTACCGCCCACAGAAAACAACTTGCATACACGTAATACTTGATATTTTATTTAAATTATATGTTTATTTCAGCAATTGAACACTAGTTCTACCCATCACATTGGGCGATTAGAAATCCTACATGGTATGACTGAGCTGGGACTTTTTTTTTCCTTACTATAATATTAAATTATTCTAGAATCAGTATATATACACTTTCTTTGTGTATTCATTCCATGTTTCTCTGGAGACTTCATTACAAATTCCATTGCATTTGATTTAAAATATATATTTTCTCCCATCTATTTGAATAAGTAATGAATAAAATAAATTTCATCTTTATTAATGAAGTCATAAATCAAGGGGTTAAGTTAAGAGCTTGTATTTATTGCTCATGTTGTATCATAGACATGGTGGAAACTACTAAGCAGTTTCCTCCTCTTGTCAATATTCTAAGTAATTCAAAAAGGAATCTCAGATTGACTTTTCATCCACGCATATCCTGTTCAAAATATATGCGCACATATATTTTCAGTATAACGGTATCAAACTATTCAGTGGTTTTCTCAAATTATCAACTTTTTTTCCCAAATCACTGAATGAAAACTATATTATGATTTGGAAAAGTATGCTATATCCCTTAAAATTCACGTTAAATAGGGATATCTCAGTTACACTGGGAACTATAACTTTCCTCTGTGACACCTTTATGATTCTCCTCCCCATAACTCTCATTTGGTGAGAGTTCAGGAGACGCTTCTTGTTCCTGATGAACAACTTTTTAGATGAACTTTTAACTTATAGTTCTTGAAGCTTTCCTTTAACGACTTTTCTGTGCCAATCAGAAATAACGTGCAGAAGAGAACCTACCTGCCTCATTTCAGCTGTGCTCTCAACCTCCAAAACAGCACTTCCCATAGTAATGTAAGCCAAATAAGGGCACTTTCTTGAAATGCCAAACATATAGTCAGGTAATATAAAATTTTAAATATAAAATTCATTAGGACTTAATTTGATATAGTTAAACATATGGAAAAGCTGGAATTGGGAATTTATTTCTTTCCCCCCTGTATCAGAGTGGGAGCATTGCTCTAGGGACAGAAAAAATTAAGAACCTTGCAAATAACTAAACATTGCCATTCTGAATAATAATTCATTAATGAAGACAAAGTACACTATCGCCAGGACTTTGAAAATCTTTTTTATGATTATGACACAGCTGATCTCTCCTTGTATCAGCTAAGGATTATTTTGTCTCCTTTAGCTACGAGCAACATTTACCACCCTCCCCTGGAAAACTTTGACAAGAACTTTGCAGACCAATCTTCTGGTTTTACCAAAACTCCTTCACAGTTTACCATTAAGATTAGAGAGAAGGAGTTTAGAAGAGTTAAGCCTGTGTAACTGGGCTGAGCTGAGGTGCAGTTGAAGTGGTGTAACTAACTTTGCAGCATTTTATGAATACAGGGATGCTGGTATACAGAGATCATGAAATACCTTGCTATGGACTGTGCCAGCAAAGCAGGTCTTGGCACTTCAGAAGAGACCGGGTTCAAGTTAATTCCCTACTGTGCAGGGTTTGGAGGCTAAAGTGTGGGGAGATCATCCAAAACATCCAGCGCACAAGCCACAGAAAAGAGGGATGACAGCGCTTACAGCAAAAGTGGGAAATGCTACAAGCAAACTGTTTTCAAGAACACTTTACATTTCCTACTTGTTTTCTTTGATGTTTTGTATATTTGATTGCCAGAAATAATATGGATCTGCTCCTCATTTCTACATATCACTAGTACAGCACCAATGGCATTATTATAAAAATACATTATTTTACAATTCAAGCTTTACTTACTAGTGAAGTTGTATTTTAGATCCTTGTGTTTTCATTATTGAGTGTTAGTGGTAATGGAATCCATATATGTATACCACCTAACAGTAAATAAGGAAATTAATTTTCAAGTTTCAAACACTGTGTAACATTGAAAAAAAAATTCCCTAGCAAATAATCTCAGTTCATATTTTTTATTAATTAGAATAAATTTGTTCTTTTTTGCACAACAGAAAATCATTATGAGCTGAACTGAATTTATACATATACTCCAGTTAAATGTATTAGCATAAATATGTAATAATTTTAATTATTTCCTTTGTGGATAAATTTTAGCTTTAATTGCCACATATTTCTCCATGATATAATGAACCAACGTGCTCTTCCTGGGGCAAGGGAATTCTTTGAGATTCCTTCAATCTTTGCAATTGAACATGTTCACCATATTTAGCTCCAAAGAGCAGGGTTCAGCTCACCATCTCCTCTGCAGCTGCATGGTTCAGCTCAGCTCCAGGGAGACCTGCAGAGTCCCACGTTCAAAGGAGCTACAGCCCACCGAGATGTGGGAACAGCAAACCACTTGCAGCACAGATGCACAAGTGTTGTTCATTTCATTTCATGCAGTCATGACAACCAACTCACATACTGGAAATTCCATTTGGAAGATGCAAAACGAAAGGACAGCCTCAAAGAGTGATCCTGAAGTTGAAAGGAAACAAACTCCAGGAATAAATAATTTCCTGAATAACCTACCAAATCATTTCATTATATTACATGACACATGACTGTTGTGGAGGCTTGGCCTTCTCGGGAGAGGAGCACCAGAACAGGGACCATGATGCCAGGAACAAGGTCTTCTGTAACTACATAAAGCCGCACCATACTCATCTGAAACTACTGCATCCACAGGAGCTGAAAAGCTGCAACGGAAGTGCTGAACTGAGAACAAATAGCAGGAAGTCTCTAAAGTGGGAAAATTAAGACAACAAATCATTATGGTCCAGCCACTTTTTCAACAGAAATAGTTGCACTGAGAAAGCACAGCCCCGTGCATCTGTAAGGAGCTCCTCTGTCTCTGAATAACTACCTTGACTTACAGTACAACTTCAAGTTTGCTCACTCAGAGGCACATTAAAAACCTTGAAGTCCTGAAGCATTCACGTTAAAGATCCATTTCCAAAACATGCAAGTGTGGGTGTCCATCTACATGTTTCCCACTAAAACCAGTCATGCTGCAGAGCTGCTAGAAATGCACAGCAACCCAAGCATCACCACCATACAGGGCGTTGGCCACCACACCAGACAGCATTTCTTAATTTTGGGAGAAATTCATTTTGGCTACCAAGCTAGCCTTGGGCTTTCTATTTCACTTTCTCGGTGCAAAAGCAGTTAACATCTGTGCTGCATTTGCATTGCAACACCACTGACACCAAATCATACTACTTAATGGCAATTCTTCTCCCATCCCTTTAGACACAGCACTCTTCTCCTCAGGCTTAGGTAGCACACTTTGAAAATGAGACATCTCACTTTCAGTTATGTTATCTGGAGCCAACAGTACCAGCAGTCAGTGACACAGCTTCTCCCTGCTCATTTCTGCAGGTACAAGATTGAGGTTTCTGTATCTCCTGTACCACTCACAAAAATCTTTTATTACCAACACCTTTCCTGTTTTGTTCAGAGTTGAATCCAGACACACCTCATCTTCCTAAGAGCTTGTTGCCTCCAATTTTACTTTACGCTTTTATGGAAACTCTAAGCTTGCTGTTAGATGGAAGTTCCTCTTCAATGTTGTTTCAAAAAGTACTGCAACATCACTTATCAGCAACCAGCTCAATGTACCCTGCCACCCGCCTGAGATTTCCATCTCTGAGGAGCACCTGAGCCTACAGACACAAAGCCCACTGCTCGGCTTTGCTGTCAAGTTACTGTCAAGGAGCTGTCACCTAGCACGTACCTCAGCAATAACTATATAGTATGTGTAATCTATAAATTGTAAAATACAGCGCTGCAGCTCTGTCTGAAACAAGCAAATGCAAAAGTAACTAAGATTCAGAACACCCTGGTGGCACAAACGTTCTATTTACTCAGGCACGCATCAAAGAGATGCTGAATATGGTTCCTTTTAATTAAACTTTTTCTTTAGCTTGCAGTTATTTTACAAGCCCTTTGAGTCTTCCCATCTATTGCATATTCTGCTATTTTTAGAAAAGGCAATTAGTCTTGTGTGTGTTTGTGACTAAGCACCTTCACTTCCAAATTTGCACTGACACTGATATCTGCATAATTTGAAGTCTCTCCAAAACAGTAAAACATAACTTGTGGGAATACACAACATAGATAGTAGGAAATCAAGCAAATACAGCTGTGGAAGCAATATCAATTCTCAGAGTCATTGGCTCATTTTAGACATGAGATCTAGAAAATACAGGTTCATTCCAGTACATTGGAGACATCCCTCTGGCTTCAGGTGAGCAGAAATTGGCAGCTGTATCTACCTTGGAATTCTCCTGAATTTTACATTGCATGTGAATGAGCTCCATTTTTTTTTTTTAAGTTTTTTCCTGATCTCCTGTAACAAACATTGTAATTTTAAGAAACCTGCTGCATTGCATTAAGCTAGTCTAAATGTCCACTGAGAAAGACAGCTTTATTTTTTAAGTGACCACATCAAAGCTGTAATAGGTACAACTATTAAAAACCGATCTTTACAAATTTCAACAACCAGCATGTCTTATTGGTTCCCATCTCAGAACACTCATTTCATCCTGGATTTTATTATATCAGTTGAGAGGTTTAGGACCTAGCATAAAGAAAAGAAATGCAGGAGACCAAAGATGAATTATACATGGAAAAGTTCGAGACTGGCTTGAAATTTTTATGAAAGCTTCCAATGTGACCTTCTCAGGAAATGGAAAAGTAGCCCTAATAAATCTGAGCTAATTCTTCCCCCATTCCCTCAGGGATCCACCAGATCAAATCCCTTCCACGAAATGTTGTGTCTGCTAAACACCAAAGGCTCAGAGGGCTGTGGTGGTGGTGGGCTTTTTTGCAGACTCTCCCCTTTTGAAACAGTTTAATATGACCTAAACAAAACAATGCATCCCAGTCGTATTTTACTTAAGAAATCAATGCCAGCCAATTCTTTCACTTCTTGCCATCCAACCATTCATTTATTTTTCCTAAAGACACCTATTTGTAAGAGCCCTTATTTTATTTCAAATGTTGCAGTAAATTATTTCATCAGATCAACTAACTTAAAAAAACAAGAAATAACATTAATGGTGGGGATTTCATTCCGGTCTTTACTCCTGCTTGTTTATTGTTTGTACACGGTGTACATTTCGGGATCTATGAGAGCCATAATGACTCAACAGTTAAAGAACTTGGACTTGTTTAATTTATTCACTTTTCTAGCAGCTTCCACTTAATACCTTCAGCTCGTTATTTATCTGGTGTTTTTTAAAAGTGCAGATTTAATCCTACTACATAAAGTGAAACATTGCAAATAAATCTTTATCTTTTTGTTTGTTTGGGGTTTTTGTGGGTTGGGGTTTTTTTGCTTTTAAGTCACATTAATCAGAGGAGAAACCTGGAATGAAGGAGTCATTCATAATATAGAAACTCCCACTTCAGGACATCAATAGGAAATTTATTTTTTTCTTTTTTTTTTGTTAACAGAGATTTTTTTTTTCATTTTTTTGTTTTTGTTTTTGTTTTTTAACACTATTTGCTGAGCAAATTGAGGCTTCCTATGCCTAAAGTGCATGAAGCAGTAACTGACCAGGCATTAAACCCACCTGTAGGTACATTCCAAACTTAGTGGGGTAAGTATTATTTGTTTTTAAACCTTAAATCAATTTAATTGAAAAATTGTTGAGAAGAGAAAGGGGGCAATTTTTGAGGTTTCTTTAGTACATCATTTCCATATGTTTCATACATTCATTTTAGGCGGGTACCTGTGAGTTTGGAGTTCTTAATTTGAAAGAATTACATCAAAACCCCTATCAAATCTATAGGTTTGCTATTTACGCAGGTAAGTCAATAAATTAAGCATCTGTTACTCTGAAGGCTATGAATAATTTAAGTAGGTCCTACAATGTAAGCATAAATGTGCTACTTCAAAACAAACAAAACGCTGGTACTTGAACATTTTAGCTCAGCATGACAGAAAAAAATATTTGAAAGGTTTGGTAAGCGAACTTCAGGAGAAAGTTAAACTTGTGCTATTGATTTAAAAGCTGGCGTATTAATATCTTATTATTTAAAAGGAGAAATAACTCTTCACAGAAGATAATCCAGGTGTCTTATATTCTACATCTCCTCCTGCAAGAATATTCTTGCTCATGCATAGATAGGGTCTTATCTAGTCCTTACTGAAGTCAATAGCAGGTTGCTTGTTTGTTTTTTAAATAGCAGCTGCACTGGCTATCTACAGGGAATGAAAAAGTGAAAGGATTACAGTTTTGACCTGTTAAAATTGATTTTTAAGAGGGATTTTTTTTTTTTTCTCCTATTACGTCCAAGTGATAAATTGGTCTTTCAGTTAAGGCTGTGTGAAAAACTGATTTGTCAATTGTAGCCTGACCAAAAAATTGGAAAAATTACACACTTCAATTAAAATATGCAATGATTTTTGCAGTTTGTTCTTTTTTCACAGACATTAAAAAAAAAAATTCTGGAATGTTTAATAGTGGGAGCCAACGGAACAGAAAGACTGAAGAAGGCACCACTTGCAAAGCGAAGGAGGAGCAGAGGACCCTGGGCAGGACACATACCCAGAGAAGAGACCCAGGAAACATCTGCCCTTCTGCCTCAGGGGGACCTGAATGACACCAGCAACCCCAGTGCCACCGGAACCAGTACAGCATAAGACCTGGTCCACTCTGCATAATCTACTGAAACATCCACTAGGTGTAGAGGAAAATCCACATCCACAGGTAAAGGAAAGTAGCTTGGAAATCCCACGGAAGTGGGGACACTGGATTTGGCAAGTGTTCACACGTACAACAGAGTTAGGGAAGTAATTTGAAGTCAAAATTGAACAGGACTCATCTATGTGAGAAGAATTAGGGGGCACCAAAAGCCCAAAACTGATGCATATATCTCAAAACACATATAAAAAAAACAAAATCAAATTGCTGCCAGCAGCAGTCTTTTCCCACAACTATCTCACACCATAAGATCATGTTTGGACCTAATCATCTAAATTCCAGGAAGCAACGAAGTACTCAAAACTTCAGATGCTAAAAGAAAGGATTTGCAGTAATATTTTCTGAGATCCAGACCTATACGTAAGTGTCTCTCTAAGGTCCTGTTACTCAAAGAAAACAAAATAGTCAAGTCAGGTTGTGTTTACATTTACTGGTAATAAAAATTGGATGGGAAAAGTCCATGCATATGTTCCATATGAAGGCAAAGCTAAGCTGAAGACCTTGGGTCCAGCTCCTGGCCCTGCAACAAGGCACAGCACACGTAAGGCAGGCCTTCACCACCACCATTTGGAAAACTGTCTAGTACTTCAGTTGAAATTTGCAGTTCCCCACTTCCTAGGGTTCTTTCTCTTTCCAGGTTGGGGGGGAATGGACAGTTTTACTCCTCCTACAGAAAAAAACATAAGAATTAGGTTATGGCCTGGAAAGCACGCACAAAACATGTATCTACATGCTGACTACCTACAATAACTTACAAAGGACGGGTGGGAGAGCAGCAGGATTTTACAAAGGCGTAGTGGCATTCCAGGGAAGGAATTAAACGTGGGCCATTATTGCAGGAGCTGGAAATGCTTCAGACAGCAAGAAAATCTGTCTTTGGGCTGCAGCAGGGAGTGACTCACTTCAGAGTATTCTGATACATCAAGGCTCTCACAGACAGACAGCAGAGGGCAAAGCAAAACATTGAGATGAGTAGTCAAAAGAGAATAATATCACTGAAGAGTCTGGGGAAGAAATATGAACATATATGAAATATATAATTTATCCATGGTTTGGTATGGATGAAGACATTCGTCTCAGTAGCCCACTGACTAGCAAGTCACCTGCTGGATGCCCAAGAAGCGCCACATCGCAAGGAGCAGACACCTAGGCACACATATCCCATGTGAGTCTGATTAGTGGTGTGTAAGAACAGCTCAAAGATAACAGCAAACAATACAACCTACTTTACAGAGGCAGAATTAATTTAACAGCTGAGCAGCTCAGAATACCCCTTTACTTTATCAGTATCACCTTGTGAGATTTGTGCCTATGCTGTGCATTGGTAGGAAGTGACCTGCAGTATTCCCCCCCACCCATCTGACCCTTTCAAAGCCAAGAGCAGCGATCACCAGTGCGATGTGCCTGGTCATAGCTCCAGTGTCCAGGGGACCACTCCACCTCAGCACCCCCCTTCCTTCACTCATAACATGCCAACTAATGGTCTTGCTTATTATAAATGAAGAGTAAGAAGGAGTGCGAAGGTAAAAACAGATTATGTAATAACAACTCTGATCTCACCTCCCAAAAAAGCCCAAAAAGTCTTAGAATATTAGCTGCCAAAGCTACCACCTAACAACTCTGATTTCACCTCCCAAAAAAGCCCAAAAAATCTTAGAATATTAGCTGCCAAAGCTACCACCTGTGTTTAGCCAAAAAAAACACAGAGAATGATGCAGAGGGGATGCTAACATCGAAAATCAGCATAGTGCAGGGTTTGCAACCCGCAGTGCTGTCAGCACAGGACACAGATGTACAACACAAGCACCCCTTCGGAAAAGCTGCTGCGGTCTCCCGTCCCGCATCCAGCCCGGGTGCTCGCGGGCACCCGCTCACCGCTTCTCCCTCCTCCGTGCCACAGACCCCCTGTGGCAGCCGAGGGCCAGCCCCTCTTGCTCCAGGTGTATGAACTCTCTCTAAACTGTTTTAATTCATATTTGCTTGACTTCTGTGCAGCTTTGCTTTAAGTAAAACGGGGATTTTGCTTGCTGCCTCTTCCTTTTTCTTCTTCTTGTGATATATTTCATTTCAATAAATATGAATAATCTGAAATTAGTTCTCTCATCTTTAACAAAAACAACTACTTAGAGGCACGTTGAGAGGATTAATTCTGAAGTACTCTGAAAATGTCAAGTGCTTATTAATTATAAGTTAATTGGAGTTAGAATTACACTATGGTAAATAATAAATTAACATAGCTGATGGGCAAGAGGGAAGAAGCAGATTTTGAACAGTATTGTTCAGATGCAAGCTTTTAACAAGCCTTTTGAAGAAATAGCATCTGCCTGATGATGTTCAGGAAATTTACTTCTACAGAGTATTTTTACGTATGTGGAGAATTTAAAATTATTTCATCTTCACTATTGGTTTTCTCTGATCTATGGCTTGGAGCAAAAGGCCTCCATGACTTTTAGGAGAAATACAGGCTTTAGCATCCACTCATCTCAGCTGAGAGCTTTTTAGAGAGTGCATCCATTCATCTCAGCTGAGAGCTTTTTAGAGAGTGCCAGATTGCTCATGGCAGGGGGGGGAGTACATATGGAAAACACTTTTATCCTGCAGTGGGAATAAGAGTAGCCTTAACATTTGTGAGGGTAAGCATTTGTATAATAATCCAGTTGAGTGGCTAGAAGTGACTGGAATTGAAAAAGTGAAGCTGAAATCTTTCCTCTGCAACTGAATCACCATCTTGAACTTAAATCTGTGCTTCAAGGCTCTAGACAGGAGAGCCATGTTTGTGCTCAGAATAACAATAAATGAGACCATCCTGACACACCCAGCTCTAGGTGTAACCCAACCAACTACTTACAGACAGATACAGCCAAGCACCAAAGATCAGGTGGCCCAAAGAACTCCTTCCCTTATCAAAATCCTCTGCACTCCTCTCCTGCGTTCCCTCACTGGAGCCTTTTGGTAGTTTCACCTGAAACCAGCAAATGTTGCGCAGCGTCTGTGGCATCATGCTCATGCCGGAAAAACACAGAGCAAAGGAAACCTGAGGGCCCTTCCACTCAGTCCGGGATTCAAGAAGTCCCTCTTGCTCAAACCTAGAGCACAGTAGCATTTTTCCACTTGAAACCGAAACCCACTCCTTTTGGCTGTGAGAAGAGCTTTAGCAAGAAGAACATGTAGTGGGATGAGGAAGAGCTTCAGTAACTGCTTCCCACCTGGCAAGGCCAAACCCAGCTTAAGCCGTTCCACCACTTCCTTCCCTCCCCTTCCCTCCCCATGGCCATACAAACTACAAGAACCCCCGAGCTGCAGGAACTGGGCTTTGTGGTTTTACTTGGGAGGTAAAACAGCAGCTCATGGGTTTTCCTATTGCTGAATCCTTGAAAGCAAAGTGGGAAGGAGGTCCCTCTCCCAGTGTCAATAGATTAAACATGAGGTTTTACCACCAGTGAAGATGAAATGCAACACGTGCTTTCCTGACAAGAATGAAGCTGTCAGGCCAGGAGCTGCGTCCATCTCCAAAGCTGCTTTGACCTCCCTCACCCGAGCTTTCCCCAGCTGCCTGACAGTCAGCATCCAGAGGACCACCCAGCCCTCGGCCAGGGAAAGATGAAGCTCACCCCAGACATTTTTTTAAGTTAGTGAGATGGCTGCTTGGAGACAGTTACCAGAGGAAAGCAGAGGTTTCCAGACGCAGGGAGCCTCCATCGCTCCTGGCTTCAGCTCAGCTCTTGAGGATGCTGGCGCAGTATTTCTCTGAACTGGACCCTAACATTATTACAGGGAACCTTTACCAAAGTTTAAATTATTTCAATTCCACCTTGCCATTTCAGTCTGAGCTTTAAGAGTTTCGACATATTAGGGAAGGTTTTTTCCCTTAGTGCACTAATATAACTGGCAATAGTAAGATTGAAAGTCATGTATTTTCAGGTCAAGGCCAGAAAAAGAAACCTCTATGTTTTTAATATGTTATCTTTTTTTGAAGAAGTCCGAGTGCTAGGTTTCATATCTATCACAAATTGGGATTTCACTGTTTTACAATTCCATGTCGAAGAGGATTATACATTTATCATTTTTGGGTAATGTAGATTAAGTTTATTTTTCTTGCTAAGCGAGCTCATGGGAAATTATTTCAGACAATGGGCTACCATCGTTCTGGAGAAAACTGACTTGTTAAATCGCTTTTGGCCTTTAAAAATCATATTTTAGTAAGAGAGGCTTTTTTGAATTCTTTGATGCCTGAAGTTCATACCTTAAACTTACCAGTAGTTAAGCCTCTTAACAAAAACAAAAATAAAAATCTTTTAAATCAGTTCAGGCTATTGGTATCAATATTCTAAATAGCATTTTAATATCACATGAACAAAGTAAATGTTCTAACTGACTGAGGCCAATAGCACATTTATACACAGTATTATGAGAGGAAATAAAGTGCTTACATTTTAGAAACTGTTACTATTTAGTAAAGATATTCTGAATGAGTCCTTAAGTGACTAAAGAGTTCAGCTTGTTTAAAATACAATTAAATAGAATGTTATCAATAATAATCAAGGATTTTCTTTTCCTTTTGTTTAATTTGGGTCTGCAATTGAAAGAGACTTTCATTTTAATTCTTTCAGTTGTTAAAATAATCCCCTTGTTTATAAAGCATTATTAATACCTTAATCCTAAGGGGTGCCTTTCCGAGGGCCAAATGAACAGTGCTGAATGGAAAGGGAGCAAACTCCCGCAGGAACAGAGTTACAATCTTCAGTCCCCAGGCTCCATCACTGGACATGGACCCTTTCCCCAGTATTTTGGTAGTTTCTGTTATGTACGAATCACACTTCCACAGTTACAGCTCTAAGGCTTATCATCAAAGCTTTGAATTATAGGAACTCCTGTGCTGAAGAAAACAACAAGTAATATCTCAAATGTTATACTGATTTCCTTGATAAAGATCTTCTGCTACATTTTATAAGCATCCTGTCTAAAATCTGTGCCTGCTTGGTGTAATTCATGATCTAATCGGAGAAGTAACAGGACACAAAAGCCTATTTCCTCTGTGACATATATAAATTACGTTGCGATTTTGTAAAGTATAAACACAATGGTTTACCAAAGCGTGACATTGTAGACTAATGCTTTACTATTAATGCATCATGCCCTCACCCCAGCAGTGTGAAATCAAAGGCAATACACAAGAAATAACCAGAAGCCATTTAACCCAAAGGCCACAGATGTTGTCTTTAAGACAACTGATATATTAAAACCTGATGATGTTCTTTGAAAAGCATACGCTGTAAACTGGGAGAAACTTACTGACACTTCACATCAGATATAGGCAGCTGCAGCCTAATCTAAAAATTTCTGGGTATTAGTCTTTCTAGGTAGGAGGAGGGAAAAATCATTATGCAACCGCCTTCTCAGTTCCTGTCTCTAGCCTTGAGAGAAACGCCAGTATATTAATTGATTGGTGCTTCATAACTTGCACAAACCCCTCTGTTCTGCTCACTACCTTCGTTAATGTAGCTGCATAATTAGAGACCAAACAGTGTAAGATAGCTGACAGCACACAGAGGGTGTGTGCGCCACACACAGACAAGGTGGATGAGGGCCCCATGACACTATGAATTTTCATTCTGAGAAAAAAAAAATCAGGATGTGATGATATTTGAAATAATGTGTGACGATATTTGAAATAATCTATTTGTCAGGAATTTAGCCTGGCCTTCTCAGTACTGCCCACTGAGCATACCTGTCCCAGTTTTTATTCAAAATAAATTATTCATGGACTTGAATTCTAAAAGTGTTTATAAATCCTTATAATTTATTAGGACCTGTTGTAGAAAGCACTGTAGAGCCTGCACAAAGCAGAGTCCCTATCTCACAAAGTAGTTTATAATTTATGGATTCAACAGGATCCAACAGGTGGATGGAGATGATTGCATGAGCAAATGTGATAATACGTCTGTAGACGGCAGCGAGAGCCCTCAGCTCCCTGCTGTAATCCCTGGTCATTTGCGATCGGCATCACTGCAACAGCCAGAGCTAATGAGGCAGCTGATGCCAACTAAATGCATTCCTATAGAGAAGCAAGGCTACAGAGAACCCAAAAACTTCAGTCACTACAGAAAAAATTTTTAATTGTACCAGTTGCTCAATATGTTTGCTGGCTGCTGCTGCTTGCTACTGGAAGCACAATTCTTGATGTGATCTTTGGGAAATGCAGATTCATACCAAAACTTTGCGCCACTCTCCAATTGACACTTTTTACCTCTAAACTTAAATGAGAGGTTGTCCAGCCTTGGTCTTTTCTGCCTCACATTGGAGGTCAAGACTGCAAAAATGCTCTTAGCTGGAAATTATATTTTGTCTCTGCACTGGTCACTCTGCGGGAGCTGGGCGAACAAGGCACCCTCAGAGCACACAAGTTTTTTATGGTTTTGCCTCATGGGAATTCTTTCTACAAGAAGCTTTCAGCTTCTGACTGGGTATGTAACCAAGGGTGAATCTGAAGTAAACACTCAACACGTACACTGCTGACCAAAGCGAAATTTTTACAAGCAAAAAAGCCAACAGAGCCAGTAAAATAAGTCATTCTGAAATGAAATCAGTAAATCAAGATTTTGCTTGAAATGTTATCCATGCATGAGGACATTGTTCTCCAAGTTTAATCTCAACAGGGAAGTAAAGTTTTATTTCTGGACACCAAGTCCCAAAAATCTAAACTGACTGACATTTTTCAAAGTATTATTCCACTGTGACCCAGACCAGACATTGTTTTTTACCTATTAAAATATAACCAATATCCAATTGCTACAGTCTGTAATGCCTTCTTCCATGATTTAAGTATTGTTTTTCCTAAGTAGATAGTAGCCACCTTTTTGATGAAATATCATCTAAAAGAAACAAGAAAATATTCCGGAAGAGACTATAGGAAATCCCTTGCAGCCCTCTCCAGCACAGTACCTGTAGGACATGCAGCACTTAGGAAGCAGCTAAAATGTACCTGGTTTTGTCAATTTGAGGTGCATGCCAAAACCTCAAAGACTGGTCTGTAACTTGGAGTTTTACTACTGAAACTCTACAGGTTTACAAAGCACGTTGGCAAAACGAGACATGTAAAAGTATTTTGGAAAATATTTGGGGAAATATCCTAGTTGTAGTTTAAACTAGCATAGAATCTGGCCCAGTGCTGTAATACTTTGTACTTCTCCAAACCTACAGAACACAAAACCAAAGTTACAATTGTAGAGAAGTTCACCAGCCTTTCTTTGTACTTTGGCTCAAATTAACACACTTTTTGGTAGGAAAGCAAGCATCACTTTTTCTCTGTTGTTATAGAAAAATTACAAAAGGCACAACTTTTCTTACAGTTTTGAGACATGAGATGCTGGAGGCCCGAGGCCTACTCCAGACATCTTTTTTCCTATTTCTAACATGATTTCACTAGGCTTGGGAAAACACCCTCCATCTTCACAGGCATTTAAATATATATATA
>NW_010128140.1:0-1423 GCF_000699245.1 Pterocles gutturalis
GACCAGTGGTGCTACCACTGCGAGCACCTCAGCTGCGTGGGGCCCGTCAAAGGTGAGCGCGACCCTCGCCCGCCCATCCCCCGGGGGTCCCGGTACCGGCCACGGCACCGTTGGCACAATCAAAGCACCTATGGCAAGGTTGTGGCACCATGGGTGCAGCCACGGCACTGTTGGTGTGGCCATGGCACCATCGGCATGGCCATGGCACCACTGGCATGGTCATGGCACCATCAGCGTGGCTGTGGCACCATTGGTGTGGCCATGGCACCATTGGTGTGGCCATGGCATCGTTGGAGTGGCCATGGCATCGTTGGAATGGCCATGGCACCATCAGCATGGCCATGGTGCTGTTGGTGTGACCATGGTGTCATTGACACAGCCATGGCACCATTGGTGTGGCCATGGTATCGTTGGCGTGGCCGTGTCATTGTTGGCACAGCTGTGGCACCATCAGCACGGCTGTGGCACAGTCGGTGTGGCCATGGCATTGTTGATACAGCTGTAGCACCGTTGGCACAGCCATGGCACCATCGGTGTGGCCGCGGAACGGTTGGTATAGCCATGGTGCCATTGGCATGGCTGCGGCATCATCGGTGTGGCCATGACAAGGTTGGTATAGCCATGGTATCATTGGCATGGCCGCGGCATCATCAGTGTGGCCATGGCATCATTGGCACGGCCATGGTACCATCAACATGGCTGTGGCACTGCTGGTGTGGCCATGGCATGTTGAGCCCCAACTCAGCTGTAGTGCCATTGGCATGGCCGTGGCACCATTGGTGCGGCCATGGCACCATCAGCACGGCTGCGGCACTGTTGGTGTGGCCACAGCATCATTGATACAGCTGTAGCGCCGTTGGCATGGCCGTGGCATCATTGGCATGGCCATGGCACCATCAGCACGGCCACAGCATCCCTGGCACAGCCACGGCACCATCCACATGGCCGTGGCACCGTTGGCATGGCCATGGCACCGTTGGTGTTCTCACGGCATGGCTGACACACCGTTGACAACAGTGGCACGGTTAACACAGCCGTGGCATCATTGGCATGGCCATGGTTTCCCTGGCACAGCCATGGCACCATCACCATGGCATCGTTGGCATGGCGGTGGCACCACCAGCATGGCCATGGCACCACTGGTGCACCATCATCACGACCGGGGTGGCACTGTTGGCACGGCCATGTCACCATCATCATGGCTGTGGCACTGTTGGCATGGCCATGTCACCATCATCACCACCGTGGCACCACCGGCACAGCCACGGCCCTGTTGGCACAGCCACGGCACCACTGCCAGGGCTTTGTGCACCCCCCATGCAGCCAGAGCCCCCCCAGGGTGGCAGGGGACGCGGGGACACGGGGGGGGTGGGTCTCAGGCAGGGCCAGTTGGGGACACGT
The DNA here is from genome assembly GCF_000699245.1 of Pterocles gutturalis. Lineage (NCBI taxonomy): Eukaryota > Metazoa > Chordata > Aves > Pterocliformes > Pteroclidae > Pterocles > Pterocles gutturalis. The sequence continues at coordinate 1,402 of NW_010128140.1, forward strand.
GGTGTCACAGCCATTCATCTCC
>NW_010128141.1:0-2360 GCF_000699245.1 Pterocles gutturalis
TTTTGTTTTTCACATTGAGTTTAAAGCTGAACCACATGTGAGAACTTGCTTTAAAGAAATGGGTCTCCCTTACCCCCAAGGCAGAGGCTTTTGGTGTGGCTACAGTTTATACAACTAAAATGTTCCCATTGCAAGGAATCCTGAGCTGCTGCCTCACATCAAGGACTGGTGTAGAGCTTCAGGAATGGATCTTCCAGGATGTACCCAGACATCCTCACTAAGATATTGTGGCGATTCTTTGCTGTTTCCTTGTCCAAACAGATAAAAATTGTAGATGATTCCTTAAAAGAACTGGAACCGACCCAGGCAGCCTTGAGATGGAGTGAAAGGGGAAGCCGTAGGGGATATCATAGAATCACAGAATGGTTTGGGTTGGAAGGGACCTTAGAGATCATCCAGTCCCACCCCCTGCCATGGGCAGGGACACCCCCCACTAGCCCAGGTTGCCCAAAGCCTCATCCAGCCTGGCATGGAAAATGACATCAGGTAAGAAAGTTTAGCAGGTGCTTGGTCAGCCAGCCACACCACAGTGAGGGGAAAAAGCATGGGGGGGTTTCATGTATAAGAGACAATCAATCTCCAGGAACACTGCTGTTCGCACCCCTTCTGCTGTGCTGCTGGCTTCTGCCTCTGTCCTGCAGCCTGGCACAAGCAGCGCTGGCAGCGTGGCTGTAGCCCAGCCAGAGCTCCAGCGGGCTGGGCAGAGATGTCCCCAGCCACCAGTGCTGCCCAGCTCCTCGCAGAGCTCAGCTCATTCCTCCCAACGTGCTCCCACGTCCTCCCAGCCCCGTTCACTGCTGGAGGCATGGCCACATCCTGCCTGGCAGGGACATCCCGGTGCCCAGTGTCACCCAGAGCTTGGTGCCTCTTACCGTTCCCAGAAGGCACTGAGACTCCTGGATAGCGCCGTAGCATCCCAGGAACCCCACGAACATCATGACAGCTCCCACCGCGATCAGGATGTAGATTCCTGCAAGGGAGAGCGAGAGGCAGAGGCGTTACCGGCCGCAGCATCCTCGTGCCTGGCTGGCCGTGCTGGCTCCCCAGGGCGGCTAATGACAGATGTGCGCAATTAAGGTCTAGGACATACAAGTAGAGGTGGCAGCAGACATGGCAGAACAACAAAACATACACAAGTCATATCTCAAAAGTATTTGAAGCCACTTTTAAACTTAAAAATCTCATCATCCCCAAAATCAGAGGAAACACGGAGAGCTTGAGCAAGGCACAGGCTGTACAGCATCTCCAAAGCTGCAGCGTGCAAGTTCCCAAGGCATACCCACTGTTTGAAATATTTAAATAGAGGAGTTGAAAGTTATTAGTTAGCATATCTTTCAAAGTAAACAATAAGGCATATGGTTTATTTATATTAAACAGCATACAAATATTTATCTGGCTAACTTTTTAAAGACAGACGAGCCGCAGAACTAAGGGAAATGCACTGCTTAAGCGTCTAATTTAATATATTCTGGCTTTTGTTTGTTATGGGTTGTTCTACAGAGAGGCAGACTTTTTTTTTTTTTTACTTAAACTTATTCAATTTGCACAGTCAACTTATTCCATAACCAGTTCAAAGCTTGGAAACCAGGCACTGGGGGGGCTGAGAAAACAGAGGAATGCAAGGTTATTCATCCAGGAAACAAGAGCTTAGCTCAAGGCTGCTGCCGCTAGTGATCACCATGGTCTCATCAACCCTGAGACTGGTGAGACCGTGGTGATTGCTCAGCCAAATGCTACCAGCTCAGTAAATGTTTCCTTTTCCAAACCCCCAGCCTTCTCCTGATGGATCCTGTATATTTAGTGCATTTTTGGTTAACTAGTACTCTCAAGTATTGCAGCTCTACTACTTCGTAAGGGAATCCTGCTTTCCATCCAAAAACCCATCTGACACAAGCAAAAAATAATCAAAGAAATAATGACAAATGAGGCAAGGCTGCAGGCACCATATTAACTGACAGCGAGGAATAAAAAAATCAGGATGAGACTAAACCTACATGGGGCATCTCAGAGGTAACAGCAACAGTTCATCTTGCTAGTGCTCGGGAGACACATCCCTCCAGTTACATGTTTTCTTTTGCTATGAGTCAAAATGTTTTTACAGTTATTAACCAGCCTGTCAACCACCCTTTAAGAGCAGCGCTAAAGTATAAACAGAGCTGGAGATTAAACCTGCTTGTACGTGCCTGTCATGTTTCAAGTTTTTCTTATCTTTGTAGATTTTAAACAATCTTCTGATAATTAAAGTGCAAAGGGCACGCACTGGGAGCAGAGTTAGGTTAAACCCTTCCGTAAAAAAAAGCAGATACACAGCAACAGTCTGGACTTGTTAAAAATCCCCTTACGCACACGTCAAACCTGGG
>NW_010128141.1:2522-22634 GCF_000699245.1 Pterocles gutturalis
CTGGCCCGCCCCCCCCCGCTATATTTAGTCTCCGCGAGATGAGGAAACCAGCTGCAGGGGAAGCGCCGGCACAATGGAGCGCGCTGACCCGCGGGAGCCCCTCGGCACTAAACCTGACGGGCTCTGCAGCCCGTGACACCAACATCCTCACGGCAGAAGGGGAAAAGGCGGGAGTTGCACCTCCTGATGGGTATCGAGGGGGCTTCAGCAGCGCCCGGTATAAAACCCAATGGGCAGTTGGGTTGCTGAAGGTCCCCAAGCGGGGACCTCCTTGCTTGGAGGTATGAAGAGGGGAAAAACAAGCAAAAGAAAACCCTTAGGGAAGTTTTTTGGAAAGGATAGGCCAGCAGTTGAAGTTTTGTTGGCCTGCCTGAAGGAGGATTAGGTGATTTTTATCCCAAGGGCCGGAGGTGACGTGGGGCGGAGGGACCGGCGGTGGCAGAGCCAGCGTGGCGAGCTGCAGGCTGGGGTGTGCGTGAGAAAGGGGGGGCCCCGAAGGGCTGGGGGTGACGGAAAGGCACCAACGCATCCTGCAGGATGAAGGCTGGCTGCTGGGTGCCTGTCAAATGCCAGAGAGACTGGTGGAGATTTTTGGATGCTACATAACTGCTGTTTCGAGAAGAACAAAAAAAAGATCAGATTATTGTCACCAGAGTCTGCTAATGCCCAAGAACCAGCCCTCACCACTCCAGCTTGCACCAGTGACGCTGCTGGTTTAGGTTTTCAAGCCAAACTGCATCAGGTTTTTCCATCTTACAGCCTTGGGTGGGTCCACTAGAGAGTCTTCATCACACATCCCTCTGGGAAAATCAACTCATCCCCAAGTGCAGCAGCTTCTGGCTTCTCCTCCTGTTAGGTCAGCAGAGAGAAGACACAGCTGAGCTGGGAGCAAGTCATTTCAACATCTGAGAGGTCACCATTCATGCCAACCACTCTGGTAGATGGGTAACAAGCAGATGCAGCACATCTGGAGACCAAGCAGCATGATGCCACAGGGACCCCAATGCCCATGTCACTCCTGCAGATGGACAGGATATTTTATTCTCAAATTCTTTGAAATAAAACACAGAAGGCAACTTCCAGGCTGAACAAGATAGCCAGGAGATCACAAAGCCATAGAGCAACCCAGGACCTCAAAAGATCATCCAGGCCAACCTTTTGTGAGAAGGGGAGCCTCGACGAGAACATCCAGCACCCTGTCCACTTAGAGCGTGAAAACCTCCAGTGACGGGGACCCTCCCACGGCCCTGGGGAGATTGTTCTCACTGTAACAAAATGTCTTTCTTATATTGAGATCATCAGGAAAACCTAAGAGCCACTGGTGGCTAAGAAGGTTTTGCTCTGAAAACCAGGAGATAAAAGCCCAGCGAGAACCTCAACTGACAGAGGAGACTAAGAGGGAACAGAGATATTTGCTGTTTTATACAGTCCTTCCAGAGGCCTCTGTACTTGCTTCTTGCTGGGATTTGTGCAGCTTCAAAAAAAACCAAAATCAAACGCAACCTTTCGAACTCCCTGGAGAGGCTGGGCAGACCTTGGACAGACAAGCAAGATCCTGGTTTCCTGCTTCTCTTTCCACTTTGCCAAGCCCTTGCCATAGCCAGCAAACAGCAAGAATTGAAAGGGGGAAGAGAAGAAGACACGCACCACGTGTGCCTTCCCGACCGCAGCCCAGCGGATGCGACCGGTGGGGTGGGAGCAGCCGGAACGCAGCCAGGCCGGGGAGAGGGCAGCGATGACCAGCATGAACTCCGAAAACCACAAAAAAAAAACCAAACCTGGAAGGCTTTTGGGAGAAAGGCCAGCTTCATTCGCAGGCACAAACGACTGGCCGTTATGGAGTGGCCTTTTGTCAGCGAGGGCCAGAGCACTGCAGCCTCCCGGGAGGCATCAGAGCGGGACTTGCTCCAGAGTTTATTTAGAAACAAGCACAAAATATTTAATGCAACAATAGCGGCTTGTACCACAAATGCCAGCGGTGTTTCTCCACGGAAATGCCACACTATGGGCTGCAAAAGCAAATGAGGGCAACCAAAGTGCCCAACCACACACTTCGGATGGGGTTTATTTTCCCACACCCATCGCGGGAGGGGGCCGCTGGGGGGGTCTCTGCCTCCAGACTGGGTGCCAAGCAGCTGGGGGGCTATTTCACGGCAATCACAGCCCAGCCGGGAATGGCCAAGCCCTTTTCCCAGAAAGCAGCCTGACACATCTTAGCTTGCATTCCTGGCAGATGGCGAGGATGGCAGCCAGCACGGTTTTGGGGTTTTGGGCTCCGGGTCTGTGAGCAAGGCACCTGTCACCCCCTCCTGAATGGCACATTATCCTCCTTGGAGTCACAGGAGACCCCCCCCCCAGCACAGCCCCCTCACTGTGCAAGCACCAGGGATGGGATTAACCCCTGCTAGCCCATCCTGGGGGAGAAACTCTTCCCCAAAGCAGCACCCCGTTCCCTGGGGGCTCCGCTGGAACCAGCCCAACTCTGCGTGAGCCAGGCTCCAGCCGCCTTTCACACGCTGCTTCCCAGCTCATTTCTACCGCAGCTTTCTCAGGGGTTTTCAAACAAGAAATGTCATTTGCCATAAACAAAAAATAAAATCAGAGAGGTACAAAACACAAACCACAGTGCCTATAGTCATGCTGCTCCCTGCAACAGCAGCAGGAGATAACCCAGGGAAGGGGCAGAGCTGCAGCAACAGGTCCAGCGAGCACATCATCTCTAGGTGTTCATGGCACCAACATGCCTCTGCACCCCTGAGCAGCGTTACAGCGTGATTTCCAACCCCACGGCGCAGTTCTCGGGTAAGGCAGTAGTAAACACGACCGCTGCCGTGTGTAACCAGCCGCCCACGAAAGCAAGCTGGGAGCTGCAGGATGCGTGCCTGGGATTTGGGGAGGTCCCCGGCGGATTCGCAGGGACGGGTGTGGGCAGTAGTGCCTGGAGTCTGATATCTTCCTCTCAAGAAGGAGCCTTGAAGCAGAAAGCTTTAGGAAAGAGAACCAACCAGCCTGAGTGTCATCACCTCATTTCAGAAAAACTCAAGGTCCCGTCTGAATTCAAAGCAGGAGCACAGCAGCCATGACATGACCCCATCGCTCAAGAGCATCAGGATGGGACCTACCAGAAAAAGCAGCAGCAATGGACCAAACATCATCCCCCCTTCCCTGATACAACCCGGAACCGTGCTGCTTGGGGCTGCAGGGACCTCCTAAAGCTTTAGCCACATGGAAAGCCCCCAGACATCAGACCCAGGGGACCGACAGTCATGAAGCACTTCTCTCTGTGCTGGGTGGGAAAGAAAAAAAGCAGCCAAGAGGCCAGCCTAGCTCCCAGCTCACGCAGGTGATACCTCCACGGAGGGCCCTTTGCCTCCAGGCCAGGGAAGAAGTGGGATGCTCGGTTCTGGGAGCAGGGAATGAGAGAAAAACGCAGTATTCAATGTCAGTCCTTGCCCTGGCATTAAAGCAGCAGAGCTGCTGGCTGCAGGGTTGTAAAACCCATGTCCTCCCTGCTGAGAAGTGAAAAAAAACAAGTAGAAAAAAACCAGACTTAAAAAAAAAAGCAAATAATGAAAAACAAATAAAAGGAGGAACAAGCACAGCAGAGTCCCTGTAAAACAAGCAGAGAGCGGGCCAGCCCTGGCCAGCCCTCCGCCCGTGCCCCAGCACCCCCAGAGATGCTGCACAGCCCCAGGCGTGGGCATTCCCAGGCAGCGCCCCACTTCCCCCCATCTCACTCCCCTCCCAGCAGCTTTAACTCGTTAAGCTAATGGAAGCCAGGTTCTTCTGCCAGGTCACTATGGCAATGTTTCCAAAAGACAAAAAAGAAAAAAGAAAAAATAGGACCCCCCCCCAGCACTACACCATGCTTCCCAGAAGCTGGGCTGGCTCTCCAAGCCCTGCCTGCCCTCCCCGTGGGATGTGCTTCAAAAAGGGGCTGAAAGCAGAGGGAAGAGGGATTTTTGTGTTTATTCTCCCGACAGACAGGCTCCGTGGGAAGACTCTGCACATCCAAGAGTTCTGCAAGGCTCGGAGGGAGGGAGGTGGGTGTCTGCGGTGCCTGTCCTGGCTCCTGGCCTGGGGATGCTGGACATGGTGGGGGTCACTCCCACCCCACTGCAGAGAGTGGTGGGAAGGGGAGACTCCATCCTACCCCACACCGACAATCCTGGAAGAACGCAGTCTCTGCAGCCAAAAAACCAACCATCACATGCTTCCTTGCAACTCGGGGACAAGATACAGGCAGGGAGCAGAAAGTCCCTCCAGGACAGGGACAGGGAAGAGGCGGCTGCACCAGCCCACAGGGAAGGGAGGGTCTCCTGGACATTTTTGTCCAGCTGCCCAGTGGAATTAGCCCAGCAGAGGCAACAGCGCTTTCTTGGAAGTGGGGTAAGAGAGAGGGTGGAAAAAGAGAGGGTTTGCTGGAAGACGACAACTGGGAAGCCCCTCTGTTCCCCTCCACCCCCTTCCCCAAGAAGAACATTGCTGCTCTGGGGCTGCCGATGGCTTCCAGATGGAGCAGCGGTGTCACAAGGCACGCAGAGCTCTCCTGGGGCCACACAGCTCACACAGGAAGATGAAGGGCTGTACTTGCTTCCCTCCTCTGCAAGAAGGCAAAAAGAAAGCAAAGGACACACCGCTGTTGGAAAAGCAAAGGGGAGGTGGAGAAAGCCCCAAAAAACCATCCTTGGGTGCACACACCCATACCCAGACTCACCACCGAGATGCCACAGTCACATTTCCTCTCTTCTGCCTACCCAAGAGATGCTGGAAGGAGACACGTACCGTCGGCATGCCCACGAGAGCCCGGAGAGGTCTGCTGGAGGTCCCCAGGGTGGGGATGGACCACAGCAGCACAGCACAGGAGACTCAGGATGGATCACCCAGCCCATCCCCTGCTGCCCCAGCCTACAACGCTTCTGGACATCTCTGTGTCCCGTGGTCTCCAACAGAGCCCAAATCCTGCTGGAGGATTTCTTATGGGCTTTGCATGCCTAACACCTGGTGGGTTTTCAAAGGAAAACTGTCAAAGCTCTGGGTTTAAACAGCTCTGAAGAGCAAGAAGCCACCTTTGGCACATCCCAGCAGGAGGAGACAAAGGAGGAGGACAACTACTTGATTTGTAGTCGGATAGATCTGAACCCAAAATAACCCAATGGTACCAATTTATGGCCTTAAGTCGTAACCAATTTTAGTCTACCTGGGATCCATTGGTCATGCTGAAGATAGCCTTAAGTCATAACCAGTTTTAGTCTGCCTGGGATCCATTGGTCATGCTGAAGATAGACTGACTTGCAATTAAATACAAGTTGCTTTTTTTAATTGAAATTGAATTCTGTGATAAGAATACAAAAACCAAAAACTGATTGTTTGTATTGTCAGATATATGGTGTGAGACAGATACTTGGAGGGAAGTACAGACAAAACTCCTATTTTACATAACCAGTTTTAGTCTGCCTGGGATCCATTGGTCATGCTGAAGATAGACTGACTTGCAATTAAATACAAGTTGCTTTTTTTAATTGAAATTGAATTCTGTGATAAGAATACAAAAACCAAAAACTGATTGTTTGTATTGTCAGATATATGGTGTGAGACAGATACTTGGAGGGAAGTACAGACAAAACTCCTATTTTACAAAGAATTCCAGTATTATTGAAGGAGTTGATCTGACAGCGATTAGAAGAAAATGTAGAACCAGTAAATCTCAGCTTTTTACTTCCTTTAAGGGACTAAATAATTAAATTGCCCTTAATTGTAACTAAGTTTATTTCCAAGAGAGAAAAATGCATGTACTCCTATTTTTAAAAAAAATCCACATATATATTATTTTTTAAATAATCCATTTTGTTCACTGTGGTTCAAGGCTAAATGCAAACCTTGGTTTCCACTCCCAAGCCTGGCCACAGCTCCTGTCTGTACTGGCAAACTACTGACACGCAGAGCCTTGAAGAAGTAGAGCTCAAACGGGTGAGAGAAGAACCCGGCGCTGAACCAGCAGAGTGCATCCACAGGGATCGCTGCAGCACCTCACGCCAAAACCAAAGGCAGGTTTTCCCTAGTTTTTATTACAAGACCTAGAGACCAGGACTCTTGGGCTCTTCTCTAGCCCTTTCACAAGAAGTTGGGCAAAAAATTTGCTGTTTAGTCTAACCCCATGATATACTGAAGTTGTCAGCACCTTTAGAAGATGCCTAATATTTCTGGAGGGATGGGGACAAAGGATGGAATAAAGAGAAACCCTGAACTCCCCCCATTGCTCACAGTGGGTCCACGCTCTGCCAGCTTCCAGAGCCTTTGCAACACATCAGAGCTCAGCACAACTGCCTCTGCAAAAAAAGCCCTCTCTGAAACCCTGGGAATCACTGCTTTTTGACAAGGCAGCCCTGAAACGACTAATTAGGAAAAAAGCTGCTGTTATGGAGAGCAGGGACAGCTCCTCCACGAGCACCTAGCCAACGCAAGGCTGCTTGGATGCTGTGCCGGGTGCTCTGCACCACTGGCCACATCTGGCGAGATCAGCCAGAGCATCCTTACAGGAGCCCTGGGGAAGCTCCTGCAGGCATCCCAACCCCTGCCCACGTATGCATTGCTTCTGGGCAGTGCCTCCCCTTAGCAAAGCCCAGTTTGCGCAAAAAGCAGCTTGAACTCATTTCCAGGGCAGAAATCATTACCCTGGATCAGATTTGTATGGAGCAGGATGGTGAAGAGAGTCTGCGATTCACCTCATTGGAGAGCCTGCGTTCCCATCAGCCAGCCTCCCCTTCAGCGCTCCGCGGGCGCACCACTTTGCAGGCACCTTAAAATTAGCCCAAAGCCATCACTGACCCCAGCTGTCCCCTCCTTGTCTCCCCCAGGCTGTGCTGCCTGACCTGCCTGGGAGCCACAATCATCAGCCTGGTTGATAGGGGGGCAAAAACCCCAAAAATAAATTTAAAAAATAAAAAAAGAAAAAAAAAAGAAAAAATAAATTAAAAAAAACCCCAGACCTGTTGCCTTTCTGTTGAGGCAGCAATACCGGCAGGATGGCAGGGAAAGGGAGCGGCGGGGGCTCGGTGGCCAAATTTAACCCACCACCGCGTGCCTGTACAAAACCTTACTCCCCTCCCAAAGGGCACCGGTGCTGCCGTGCTCCAGCCAGGAGATGCTGCCCAGCAGTGGATTTATTAATAAAACACAAAAAAACTAAACAGAAGCAAAAGCAACCCTCTCCTAACGCCCGAAGCTCCACAGAAAGCCGCACCCCAGGTCGGGATGCCTCTGCTCCCTTCCTGGTGCTGGCCCCGCTCCCGGGGCTGAGCTAATTAGGGCTGTGGGTCGTGTCGCCCTGCGCGAGCAGCTGGAGGCACATTTCCTATTTTGGATCTGGCCGGCGAGAGCCAAGCCGAGACCATCCGCTCGCTCCGCTCCTCGCCCAGCAGCTTCAGGGACAGCGTGAGAAGGGCAGCGGGGAGGGGTGCCTGGTGGTGTTCCCAGCACATGGGCATCCCAACAAGGGGGAAATGGGAAATCCAGAGGTGGGGATTTACAGCAAACAGGAGCCAAGGCTTTTGTCCCCACCTTGCTGGAAGCATTTCACCTGCAGCAGCTGTCTCCAGGCATCACATAACCAAACCCTTGAAGGATGGGGATCCTGGCTTTCCCTGAGACATTATCTCCACTGTCATCCCACTGGGATGGGGGAAGAGCAATGAATTCTCTATCATAGAGTCACAGAATGGTTTGGGTTGGAAGGGACCTTAAAAATCACTGCGTTCCACCCCCCCGCCATGGGGAGGGACACCTCCCACTAGCCCAGGTTGCTCACTTGCCTCTTCAAGATCCCCAGGGACTCTTAAAACCAGTGACACCACAGCACCAACTTATTGTGGAGATATCAGACTGCTCCAGTTTGTACTGGTATCCACAGAGATGGACCAGCTGAGCCTTCTCCCACGGGCTTTCACAGCTCATTGAATCACAGTTTCTTTTAAAATATGGTACTTTATGTATAAGGTCAATAAATATCTAAGAAGCGGGTAACCAGTAGTTAGTATCCAAGCCATCAATGCTGCTCGCTATCCTGAAGGATGTTCTCTGACCTGCTATCCACACCTTGCCTGCCCTCCAGACACACAGGGCATCCAGAGGCAGCATTATACAAGGGCAAGAGGATTTTAGTTTTCCAGCTACAAATAAAGCAAATAAACCTATATTCAACCATAAGCCTAGCTCAGATGAAGAGCAAGAATTTTCCTTGACAGTCAGAATTCTAAGCATGAAACTACAGTGCCCCAGCCATCCCCATCCCAGGTACTGGTGCTCCAGCCACCCCCATCCCCCCGGGTACTGGTGCTCCAGCCACCCCCATCCCGGGTACCACTTGTCTTTCCAGTGCTGAAGCAGTTAACCTGCCCTTTGCTGGAGCCTTGGCTCCACAGCCAAACTGGAAGTGCCAAAAGCCAAGCCTGCAGCAAGTGGTTAGGGGATCAGACAGTTTTTGCAAGCCGTGCTGAGGAAAATCCTACAAACGAGAGCTCATTTAATACCCCCCCGCGCCAGCCCACGAGACAGCTCGTTGGATGCAGTGCCAAAGTGCTGGGGGGGTTCCACTTGCAGGAAACCCCAACCCCAGGAGCTCCCTCCTTGCAGGCTTTAACTTGGGGCAGGGGAAAAGACAGAGAGAGAAACTAGGAGACACCAAGTGCCACCTTCCCACTGCCCCTCCTCACCAAGGACAAACCCCACGGTGCAAGTTTTCCTCCTCTGACAGTTTTTCTTGCTTGCCCCTGTCCTGCAGTGCCACGGCAAAGCCTGGCCACAGCCTTTCTGACAGATCCCGGGACCAGCACCCCATGCCAGACACCAAAAAATGGTTTGCAAGAGGCGGGAAAAAAAAAAAGAAAAAAACCCCAAAAACCTAACCCAGCTCTGGAGGCCAAACCTAGAGAGGTTCCCGCTCCCAAAGCAGGAACATCGTGTGCATGTGTGTGTTGGATGCCAGAGGAGAAAAAGGAGAATCAGTTGTAAGGGGTTGGGGGTGGGGGGGGCGATGTTAAAAAAAAGCAAAAAGCAATCCCAGCCTTCAGACTGCAGAGGGCTGGCTGGGAGAGGCAGCAGCTGAAAGAAATGCTCTGCTGTTATTGCTGCATGGAAATTACAGCTGCCAGAAGGAATCCAGGCTGCTCTGTTGCTGAATATAACTTTAAAAAGACAGCCAGCCTCAAATCACGGGCTGTCCGCAGGCGTTGGAAAGCCAGCACCGCGGTGGGATTTGTCCATTCCCCATCACCTTCAAATAGCAGAGGCTGAGAACAAAGATGAAACAAGAAGAGCTGGAAGAGCAAAGGATGCCCAGCCGGCAGGAGGGCAGGACTCGGCCCCCGTGCTCCAGGTCCCCCCAGTTTTGGGATAAATGTGTTAACTAGGGAGACATAGTGCTGACCCCCAGATGGAAGGAGATGTTTGGAAAGAGTTTAACGTCTTAAGAGTTCCCTTTTAAAATGGAAAAATCTACAAAGGGGAAATACAGCTCTGGGTGGGAGGCAGGAGAGGGGAAACAGCAAGAGAGGGACGCCCTCCCCCCGTATTTACAGCAGGAGCATCTACTGTCACCAGGCACAGCCAGGGAGGGGGCTCAGGCATGCCACTGCGTGCGCAGGCAGGGAAACCAAAGGAAAACCCTTTCCCGAAGGTAACTTCAGCTATGGGACTGGATGAGGTGGGTCCTCGCCCCAGTGCCAGCAGCCTGCACCCCGAGCCAGCCCCTGCCTGGCCCAGCCTGCTCCCCATCACCACATCATTGGGGAATAGGGCAAAACCAGGGGTTTCCATCTTCCAGCAAGCCAGCATGCTGTCAGTGTAATAAAAATCACGCTGAGCTTAAGCATAACACGCAGAGGCTCCACCTGCCCCTCCTGGAGAACATGACTCACGAGCTCGCCGAGCTCCGCGATCCCCTGCCAGCCGCTCCATCGGCTGCTCTTACATCCCTTTGGAGAGGAAACGAGACGTGCTTCCAAGAAGTCCCCCCTCTTCCCAAACGTGCTCCAGCGGAGAACAGCACCAGAAAAAAACGCTATGCCGTGACCCGTCTTTTTGTGCTTTTAGCTGCTGTGATTCTGGATCCTGTGCTGGGGCCACAGCCCACATTTAGTGAACACTTTGATGGGCATGGCCAGGGAGGTTTTGAGGAGTACAGGGGGATGGGAAGGTATTTAGTGTGACCTCCCTGCTGCTCCCCTGGAGCTTTCCCCCCCTGCTTTTGGGCACGTCGCGGTCCTCCCCGGGGCACACCGCCCACGCAGCCGCGCGAGCATCCCCCAGACCTACTCACCGACATAGAAGGTGTTGGGGGCCTGCTTGTCGCCCAGCTGCAAGTAGAGGATGTTCGTCGTCTGCGAGTCATGTCGAAGCCACAGGGCCACTCCCAGGATGATGCCACCGGCCAGCTGGGGAGAAAGCAAAGGGACACAGGCGTTACCCATTGCTCCAGCTGCATCAGGCAGTTTCCAGGCAGGACCAGCAGGCTTGCTTTTCATCTTTCTGCAAATTCTTGTTTACTCTTTTCACGTACAATAACATCCTTCCTAACCATCATCGCACCCCTGCAACACACTTTACACCCCATACACACGATTTTCCCTGCTTTATGAGAAGACCCCTCATTGTGTGGATATGAAAAGCCCTTTCCAGTTCCTGCAGGTGATTTCTTTCCTAAGAGCTATTTTATTACGCTGTTAAAATACAAGGCTCAGCCTCATCCAAGAAGCACGAGATGTGCGACTGAGGCTTTTAGGAGAGCTTTTCAACACAAGTCAGGATCAGTCCTCATTACCTGGTTCCCAGTGGGTTGTTATCGCCCCTTTTCCTTTATCCCTGATGTTCAAACAGGGGTTTGGGTGTTGTTTGATCTGCTGAGAACTAGGGAGGAAGGCTGGGGAAGCTGGGGCTCAGAATGTGGGGGAACACCACCGAAAGGCAGTAGAACTAGTGATGCCAAGCAAGAGCAGAGACATCATGGCTTTGAATGGGGAGGAAGGCTGGGGAGGCTGGGGCTCAGAATGTGGGGAAACACCACCGAAAGGCAGTAGAACTGCTAGTGATGCCGAGCAAGAGCAGAGACATCATGGCTTTGAACTGCAGGGGATCCAAAATGCCTCCAACCCTGCAAAACACACTCTTCCCCACGACACCCACACCCTGACGTTCAGCATGGCGCTTAAGTGCATACAAATGACTGAGAAGCCCCACTCGGTGGCATCTTTGTGTGATATCCCATTACTCCGCTCTCTGTGGGTCTTGAGGATGTCCCACGTAGGGAGGATTCACACCGGCTGCCCTCGCAGCATCACACTGACTAATATCCACTCTCCTTCCAAGGAAACCCGCAATGGGGGCATGTGCACACGCGTGATGGAGCCCCTGGGGCAACGGTAAAAACACGCGTCAGACACAGGAGGAGGTGTTCTCCCTGGAGAGCATCACGGGAATATTTATGTCCAAAGAATGGGAAGTGTTATGAGTGACTTCCTCCCTGTTTCCTCTTCCAGGGAGGGGTGGGGATGGCAGCGGAGGACGGGAGCAGGTCAGGGACACTGCAGAGGTGAAGGTGTCACTGAAAGGGACTCAAGCCAGTGCATTGCCAGCAGGACTTGCTGGGTTCTCCGTAACAACGCCCCCTTCCATTTAAAGCCATGAAAGAGGGTAAAAAAAAAAACACGCCAAAAAAAAAAAAAAGCCAAAACCTGAAGAATTCAGCATCACTTGTATGAAAGGCTGGAAGTGCCCATTGAAATGCCAATTGAATTTTGAGTGTGCTAAATCCTCGAAGCCATTCATCTTAAAAAAAGGGAAGATAGCTACCAAAGAGCACAGAAGCAGAAATACAATTTTTTTTTTTTTCTTCAAAAGGGTCTGAGTCAGGTCAGCTACAGGCATGACAGGCACCATAAAGGTCGTATTAGGAAAAACAGAGTTTGTTCAGTAAAAGTGCAAAGTCTCCAGTTGTGCAAGCGCAGCAGCCTGCGATCTGCACGACAGGCTGCTGGTGGCGGTCCAGCTTTGCCCCTCGGGGGGGGGTCAGCTGGATGTTTTCCTCCTTGCTCATTTCTGCAAATCCCAGTCAAGAGATTTTTACAGGGGTGCCATCGAAAATGGGGCAAAACCACCCAATTTCTGCAAAACTCACAGGGCAAGCTGACTTTGGGGCTTTTCCACTTACTGGAGGGAGAAAATCCCCACCAGAGAGGGAGGGAAGATTTTACAAGCCTTTCCCCAACTTGACACCAAAATAACCAGTTTTTAACTCTTCTCCCACAGCAACCAGTGCAGCTTCCCTGCTGGCACGGTCCCTCATCCCCCAGCACTTGGGAGCGCCCGAGGTTCTCCACACACTGGCTACAGAGCAAAGTCACGAAAGCCGGTCTGTGCTCAAATCCAGCTCCAAATAAGGCAGCTCATGGCTTCGCAGAAAGTCCCCCAAATCCAGCCTGGCATGGCTCACTCATTATCCAAGGGTATAACGAAGCCCGTGTTTATCCTCTTAGGAGAAGGAGAATGTCCCCAAATCAATCAGTGCCACTCTTAAAGCAGTGGCTCCCAGGGGAGAAGAGATCCCAAGGAAGATCTGGGTTCCTGTGCTGGCTGGGAGACGTGAAGAGAAGGCTCTGGCCCCTTTTGGATTGGTTTTTTCCCCTCTGCAAGGAAGCATTGCTGTGCCTGGCACGCTGCCCTCGGTGCCCAGCCATACCCCCCAGCACCCCCAGGGAGGGTGGGGTGACACCAGCTGCTTTCCAGTCAAACTTACCCTAAAACTCCCAACACAGAACCAAAAGCAGGTTCCAAGCTATCCTCAAAATATTTCTTAATCATTTGGGAGCATCAGCTGAAGGGATGGAGCCTCTTCCAGCTCATCCAACCCACCCCAGCAGCGAGGTCTGCCCGCAGCAGCCAGCTGAGCACCTCCAGATGCTCCTGGTGCCAGCCCGAACGCGCCCCAGGACACCCCACGTCCCTCTCACACCCCCTGGCTCCATTTGCTTTTTTAACCGAGCACTGAGGAACTCTGAATGGAAGTTGTAATCCAAGAGCAGCTGGTCTTCTTAAGAGAAAGCAATGTTCACTTACTAATGAAAACAGTGTTTAGGCTGCGATGAGTAACTTTTTCCATGCAAATCATACATCCTTCCACCACCAAGCAGCGCAGAACATAATTCAGGGATCTTTCTTCCCAAAGGAAAGAAGACGAGGGAGAAAAACCTCACCAGCTAGGCATGGTAACCCTGCCTTCCACCACACCTTGCTGGGGATAATCTCCCTTTCAACACAACTCATTCCCCATACAACCTCGGTATTTTCTCCCCGCCTTGGGCTACCGCCGCTGCTGTTTGCCGACACGACAGCCAGCAGAGCTCCAACCACCCACGGCAGCATCACGCAGCTCTCCAGGCTGCACACCCTCACACATTAAATATTCCTTTCTTCCTCCCCTGTAGGCATCCGCGATCTCGTGCACGGTAGCTGCTGGCAGCGTCTCAGCGGCTTCTGCCACTCGTCGCACATATACCCGCAGCACCCAGCACAGCTCTCTATTTATATTTTTTTCTCAGATCTGCTCTCCACAAGCCAACCTCCCCAAAAAAAAACCGAAAGGCTCTGGCAGGGGTAGACACCACTGGAACCAGCAACCGCTCAGACTCGCAGCACCCAGATTATTATCCAGCATTTTAAGCCCTACTAACTTTTTCAGCTACTTTTACAGCCTTGCGCTTTCCTTTGCTCCCGAGTGTTTTAAGTTCTCATTCTGTGTCCTCCCTCTACCTTCACTTTTGTATGCCTTTGTTTAAACAAACAATAGCAAAAAAAAAAAAACCAACAAAACTCACAGACACACCCCCAAAACCCAGAAGAAAACAACCCCTTGACAAAAATAACACCTCCTCCATCTTCCCCACCCCTTCGAAAATCCACCACAAGCCTAGAACGGCACCAGCCCCTGGCCCTGTAGCCCCACAGCAGCACCAGTGCTCCCCAGGACGGGGCCAGCCCCCCGAGAGCTCGCACCCCGAGCAGCGCGCCGGCACCGCGGAGGTGGCGCGGCAGGCTCCGGCGTTTCCTCTTCACTGCTCTTTTCCAGCTTCCAGAGATTTATTGCTTCTTCCACAGAGAGCCAGACTTTTCCAGCTGGATCCTGCCTGCCCAAGGCTTGCTTGCTTTTTGCAGCCATCCGATTCCCAGCTATGCTTGGCATGGCATCGGATGCTGCCAGGGGAGGGAAAAGGCAGCCCCCAGCTCCCCAAGAGGCGACGGGGTGGTACCCCACACGATGGGTACCACTGTCCGAGCATCACGATGATGGCAGGGGAACAGCCCCGGTTTGGTGCCCTGTGCACGTCGTGGGGCTCCCTCTTGGACTGAGCCCCACTGACTGACGTGCTGTTTGCTCGCCTCCAAATTTCCCCAGATCCAGCTATGGGGCAAAGGAACAAGCCTGTCTGTCACAGCTCAGTCACTCCTCCCCTCCCTGAGCAATTCCCATGATTGAGGGGTGCAAGGAACAGCCTCTTCCTCCCCTTTGATGGAGGGCACCCCACATCCGAGCTGCCCCTGCCTTCCCCTGCTGCTCCGTTTCTGGTGTCTCGTTCATCACCCCCAGCCCTTCCGCTGCCCCTCTCCCAAAGAGGTTTCCTGGCAGGGAGGAGGAGGAGGAGGAAGAAGAAGCCCTGGCTGTAGGGCAGCTTGCCGGGCACGTCGAGGTGAAGCAGACATCCTGCAGCTTGAGCCGACCGAGCAGGGGAGCGGAGGTGCCAGCAGTTTCACAATCGGTATTTTTAGCAGCGCTGCTTCCCGCAGCCACGGCCAGGATGCTGCTTCCCACCCCGCACAGGCTCCAGGGCCGGGAGAAGCTCCTGCCCTGCTGGAAAAACGCCGCGATGCCTGGGAAATGCCACAGTTACTTACAAGAAGCAGGATGCTGCCAAGAAAGCTTAATGGATTTTAGCTGGTTTATGATTCAGGCAGATTATTTGAGATTTTTAACTCATTTTTATGCTGCACAGGCTTGTGGCTTTCCTTAGAGCACCCGGAAGCTGAGCTCTTTGGGGGGATGGCACCCGGACCCCACTCCGGAGCCCAAACAGGGGTCCCCACGGCTCCTCTCCAGCACAACCCACAAAGCAGCCGAGATGGAGTAAAACCCAATCTCCCTCCTTTCAGGTGTGGGAAACCAAGGCACAGAATGATGGAACAGCTTTCCACAGGTGACGCATCCTGCCACGTGAGAAGCCCAGCACAGAGCCAGGAACGAATTGCTAATTTGGGGTCTTTGCTTTGCTCCCAGGTCTAGGAGGAGCAGCAGATATCCCATTCTCCAATACGTGCAGCGTAAATAATGAAACATCGCTGCCACTGCACTCAGCACGAGTGGGGAAAAAAGCAAGGTGCTAGAGATTCATCACTTGATGAAAATCACCTTCGGAAGGGCAATACAAGCCCTTGCAAGATGTGGACTAGGACCTAACAGGTCCTGTGCCACCATCTCAAGCTCGGAGGCAGGCAGAGAGGAGCAGAGGGCTGCTGGCGGCATGCACACGGGTACCCGCACCCTGCCCCTCGCTTCCTGGAAAGCAGAAGTTGGATTTCATTTCTACTGCAAATAGGTGCGCCCTGCGGAAGTGCTGACAGGGCACGGGGTGCAGTGGGTGGCTGGGAGCTGAACCCGTGAACCCACAAACCCGGCAGCTTTGGTTCGGTGCTGTGATGGTCTCCATGTTATGCTGGCGGGACTTCACGCCAAAAATTCAATTAAAATTTTAAGACAACAGGTGCTACAGATCCCCCCTGCGCTGCTTGTCAGGGTAGAGTGGGGGATGCCCTGGAGCACCAACGGATCAGGAACCCAGCAAGACTTTTTTGGGGGGTTGTAAGCAGAGGAAGTGACTGAAATCAGCCAAACGCGGTTGCAGCCCAGCAGCCACACCACATGAAAAGCTTTCCCATCGCGCTCGGCACAGCACTCGGAAACCACAGCAACAGATAGGACCCTTCTCACAAAGCGCAGGCGAGGGCTTTCCACGACAGCCACCAAAGGTCAGGCTGAAAGTTTGCCCGCAAGAAATTGCAGAAAGGGCGTTTGCAAGGAGCCCCGTGCGTGCAGGGGGACGGCAGCCTGCACCCCTGCTCCGCTCCAGCAGCGCAGCCGCCCACACCATCCAGCAGCCGCTATTAATAGAGCTGCCGGCCAGGGCCAGATCCTCCACCGGTGCCTATAGCTACCGGCCCCACAACACTGCAGGGCTTTGCAAAACAAGCTCCAGAGGAACACTCCCGCACGAGCAGCACGCCAGAGGCCAAATAAAGCTCCGTGAATGGGAGGAGAGCGGGAATCCAGCACCAAGATTTGGCTCCTCGCCTGCTGCAGGCTGGTCCCCGCTGCAGACAGAAGCATCGCTATATGTTGACATCTATCAGCAGGGTTTAATCGCCCTTGGCGGAGAGGAAAACAATTTCACATATTGCTTTAAAATTAATTTGGCGCCATACATAAGCATTTAACTACAACACGAATGCAGCTGCTTTCCTCTTAACAACACAGCGACAGGCGCTTGCACAGTACGAGATCAAAGCGTTTCTCAAGGCATCGTACCTGGGTGAATGCTCTTGCAGGAGACAAGCGTTACGGTGGTTGATAGCAGAACAACCTCAGGAAAATGGAGCAATCCTCCCTCCAGCCACCAGCGATGCTCCCTCCTTGCAACCACAGCCCAGCCCATCAACCGAAACTGGGTACCCCCAGGGGCAGGGCACCGGTCTCTTCAAATGACCTGATCAAATAACCTTCTGCACGCAGAGACTGCAGAAAAGGGTCCGTAGGTGATGGCAGGACTGCGTTCACTTGACACAGAGCCCAGAAATACAGCCCAGGGAGCCATCAGCAGGGAAACTCAGGTCCAGGTACTGAGCCTGCTGAGAAAACCTCTCCCTTACCCTTCAAACACAGACATTAAATAGCTGGGGGGTCAAACAGACGTGGAAATACGCTGGCCTGGACGCCATCACAGGATACCCAACCCAAAGCCGGTGGAAGATGCAGGGCCAGTGTCACACCCTCGCTGCGACTCCCAGGGAGACCAATAACCAAAGCAAACCGCACGCTCTGCAGCTGCTGTCGCTAGTAAGTCTGCACCCGAAACAAAACGCAGGCTGCTGGGGGACTCCCGGGAGTTATCCCAAACCCGTGCTTCAGAGCTGCCTGCCACACGAACCCCCCAGCTCTCCCATTCTCCATTCAAAGCTGCGAGCAGCGGTACCCAGCCACCCTGCTCGTCACATCGAGAGCACCACGAGGTGCTGAGCAGAGCTGTCACCATGGGACCATCACTGCAGAGAGCTGCCACCTCCCTCCACCACCCCCTCTCATCACCAAAGCCAAAAATCTTTGTTTGCGGACTCAGGGGGACAGCTGACAGGTTTCCCAGCGTTTCACAAGAAAATACTCACCTCCTCCACCCCTTCCCTTCCCATCACCACCATCGAGACAGACTTTCACTTCCCCTTCTCTCTGCTCTCACCCTTCCTCCCCTTTGCGCCCTGACTGCACCACATCCCCTGGACACAAGCATGAGAACAGAGTGACGCAGTGCCCGGAAAATGGCATCAGGAGCGAGCTCTTCCTTTTAATCAGACACCCTCCAGCGGGGCAGTCAGCGGTGCTCTAGCCCTGGAAGGCTGCCACAGGCTGTATTAGCTAATAAGCTGGGCGATCCTTCTCCGAGCAAGCCAATTTCTCCTGGGTTCTGTTTAATTACATTTTAAAATAGCTCTCCGGCTTCCTTTGGCCTCTCCAGGGACTCTTTGCAGCGGTGGTCAGTTCAGCCCCACGCGCTGCACTCTGCTATCGAATTCGGGTAATTCAGGAGAGCAGTCAAAGCTGTCAAAGTCCAGCTGTCTATGGAGAGGGATGGAGAAGCCGCTGTACCCTGCCCTGTGCCCAGCCCCACTCCGGGCTGGGACTGCCCATCACACCAGTAACGGGTACCACCACCGCTCCCTCTCGCAGGGCAGGGAAGCAGAGCATCACCTTGCCACCCCGCCACCCCAAGATTTCAGGACAAGTTTGCAGCACAGAAAAGCTTTTGCCTTACCAGCTCTGTGTTTTACTGATCGAGTGAGATCCCTAGGTGCTGCCCGTGGCTGCCTCTACTGCCTTTGGTCAGAGGATGCTGCTGTGAAACACACAGGGACCCTTTTTTTCCCCCAGGATGGGCACCCGTTTGTATCGTGTGGTCTATGGGCTGCTGCTCCATCCCTGAGAGCCACCCCGGACCAAGCTGGTACACCCAGCAAGCCTGCCATCTTCTTTTCAAAAATACAATGGAAAAATAACCCCAAAAATAAAATAAAACCAAAACATCTTAGGCTGCCGAGGCACCCCAGGGAGCTGGCAGCAGGGACGCCTTTTCCTTTGGCTTTTCAACACAGCTGCTTTGTGAAACTCCCCCCGTGCTGCCGGGGAAGGAAGGTGGGGGTGAAGCTGGAGGGGGGTCTGCTTATTTACACTCAGGCAGGATAACAGGGCTACTTTAAAAAGTTATCACAGTTTCTTTCTTATTTGTTAACACAGTTAAGGCTGAGAATTGCTTCCTTTCTTCCTCGTTCCTGTGCAGCGCGATGAGGAGCCTGCCAAACTCTGGGCTCTGCCTCCTGCTTGTTTTCACCACCAGCGCCTGACCTCGCCTGGGCACAAGTCAAATGATAAGCAAATGATAAGCAAACGCCAAGCAAACGAGCATGAGGAACCCCACAGCTCCTGCATGCTAACCAGCTGGCAGGACCACGGGGCTGCGATTGCCCCATCTCACATCTCCCTGGGGTCAGAGCTGGGGTCCCGACACAGCCACCCTGCAGCCAGGGTGCTCAGCATCGCAGCCAGCCCCTAAATGCCACCCCGTAAAAAGGACCTTCCCGCTTCGGTGGCGACCACAGCGTCCCTCCCCAGCTGGGGATGCAAGGTTGGCTGCTAACCGCATTCATGTGGTGATAGACCTAAAATTCCCCTTGACTACTGGTTTAAAAAACAACACAAAAGGGCTTGAAAACCACGAGAGCCGGTGTTCAGCCACCCTGCAGCTGGCCAGCCTTGCAGAAAGCATCGTTAGTGCCCATAAAGGCTCCCCGTCTGTACCAAAGGTGGTCGGAAAGGACTGGCCGTGGGTGAGCCCAGTGCTGGGAGGTGTTCTGGGAAGCCAGCGGGTCCCAGTTCATGGGATGCTGAAGCATCTCCTCCCAATGCTCACAGGTGTCAAACTCCCTCCAAGGGGTAGGGCAAGGCACCAGAAGCCCTAACAGGGAAATTAAACAGATGGATTTATAAAGGAGAAGCTGTTTTGCAAATGCACATTCAGGCAAGCAAGCTTTCCCAGGAGCAGCGGCTGTGCAGAGCCCCTGCATCCTTCCTGCCACCCAGGAGACCCTTCCTCCTTCGCATCCACACCCGGCGGCTTCGGCGACAAGAATGGCAGGAAATTCAGACCAGAAGGGAAGAAAAAGCCCCAGGATAAGCGTGATAACTCGGAAGGAACAACACTTCACAGAAAAGCCTACCCACCTCTGTCCTGCCATTCTAAGGGTGGAGGAAGAGGTTAAAAAAAACCAAACCCAGGACTATCCCGCATTCATCTTACAGCTGGCAACGCATCAGGTATCAATTAACACCGCCTTCCTCAGAGCTTGTCATCTCTCAGGGTCAGGGCTATACCCAGAACCAGGGCGAAGAGGCTGAAATCAGGCTGGATGTGACCCCCTCGCTCCCACACAGCCCTACACCTCCCCGAGGTGGGGACCCCCAAAAGCTTCCTGGGCACCCTGGGGAGATGGTGGGGCAGGGTTTGCTCTGGAAGGCATCGCTCCCCTCCCCACCTCTCCAGCCCTCCTTGCTGCATGCAAGCATTAAGAAAACCCCCAAATTCCTCGCCAAGAGAGCGGGGTGTCAGACCAGGGGCGCATCCTGACCACGCAGCCAGCGCTCAGCAAGCTGGGCCTTGCCTCCACGGGGTGGGGCTGGCTTGCTGGCGAGAAAAACGGCATTTTGGGGAATGGAAAATAGTCTATTTAAAAAAAAAAAAAAAATCAGCA
>NW_010128142.1:0-273 GCF_000699245.1 Pterocles gutturalis
GGCTGCCCAGCATCCGCCTGGAGCGCCCGTGCTTTGTGATGACAGCCACCTGTGAGACTCCGGTGTGTCCCCGCCAGCGCTTCACCGTCACCTACACACTGCTCAACGAGCTGCAGGATTTCCTTGCTGTGCGCCTCGGCTAGACGCCCAAGACCGCCACTGCTGGTGGTGACAGCGGGGACATGCAGGGGACAAACCCCCCGGTGGGGGCAGAGAGGGGACAAATGGGGGGCTGAGGATCCGGGGATCCGCGACGGTAGCAGATGGGATTTG
>NW_010128143.1:0-1446 GCF_000699245.1 Pterocles gutturalis
TGGTTTGGCCCCCAGCCAAGGGCTAACCCATCACACTCATATCTGGTCTAAATCTACCCTCTTTCAGTTTAAAACCATACCCCTTGCCCTATCA
The DNA here is from genome assembly GCF_000699245.1 of Pterocles gutturalis. Taxonomy (NCBI): domain Eukaryota; kingdom Metazoa; phylum Chordata; class Aves; order Pterocliformes; family Pteroclidae; genus Pterocles; species Pterocles gutturalis. The sequence goes on from NW_010128143.1 coordinate 95, forward strand.
TAATTGGCCCTGCTGAAAATTTTGTCCACATCATTTTTATAGGCCCCCTTTAAGTACTGAAAGGCTTTAATAAAGCCTCCCTGAAGCCTTCTCTTCTCTAGGCTGAACAACTCCAACTCTCTCAGGTTTCTTCATAAGAGAAGTGTTCCATCTTGTATAGACTTCAGCTGTGCTCCAGTGTAGCCAGTGCATCTCAGAGCAACATGCTGAGGACCCTCACTAGCACCCTGTCCCTCTAACCTTGGTATGTCATCCCACAGCTTGTCACAGGCAAGCCTCATATTATCCCCATTCCCCTTCAAGTCTGGTTTAAAGATCTGACAATGAGTCCTGCTACCTCGTGAGTGAAGACCCTCTTCCCCCTTTGAGAAAGGTGAATCCCATCCGACGCCAGCAAGCTTGGTTCTATGTAGGCCTTCCCATTAATGAAAACCCAAAAAATGTGGTGGTGACACCTGCCACAGAGCCATGTGTGAATAGACTCACTGCATCTGTTTCTTCCAGTGTCACTGCCTGCAACTGGAAAGAGAGAGGAAAAAAAATATCCTGCGCTCCAGATTCCCTTAGTAACTGTTCCCAGGGCGTGAAGTCTCTTTTCATCACCCTTAGACTATGTATTTTGACTTCATCACCAAATGCATGGAAGAGCAGTAATGGGTAATAGTCTGAGGGCCGTACCAGGCTAGAAAGTTTCCCGGTTAATGTCCTTAACGAGGGGTGGTGGTGGAAGGTGGGAAGGAAGGGCCCGTGCAGCCCTTGACAAATCAACAGAAGAGCTGTTTATTGGTCGGCTGCGCGCCGTGGCTCGGAGCCGCATGGGTGATGGCAGTCGTGGCATGAGGGGTGATGTTGTCGTTCCTCCTCCTCCTCCTCCTCCTCTGCTGCCTGCGCTGCCTTGTCCTGGGAGGTGCCTTCCTCCTGCGCGGTTGTGGGGGGGTGCTCTGTGGCATCCAATGCCAGCTTGGGCAGCCTCTCGCTTTGCTGCTCTGGCTGCTCCCTGGCTGGCAGACAGTCCTGGTCTCCACGCCGTTGGCTGGTGGGTCTAGGCTCAAGCTCTGCATGGCTTCGATCAGAGAGTCGAGGTCGAGGGCAGCCATGGCATGAGGGTCGTTGTTCCTGCTCCTCTGGCAAGGTGGGCAGCCACCCGCCTCACTGCTCCTGCTCCTCTTCCTTCCAAGCATGCTTGGCATCCAAGGGCCTCGAAGCTTGGCAAGCTGTGGGCCAGCTGCAGGGGCCCCTGCTTTTATAGGGCCGGGACGGAAGGCAGTGCCACTGTGATGTCGACTGTGACTGTGGGCGATGCATGTGGCCAAATATGGCAGCTTTGGGCACGGGGGCCCTGTGACCTCAAA
>NW_010128144.1:0-27745 GCF_000699245.1 Pterocles gutturalis
TCTCTTCCTCCTCCTCTTCCTCCTCCTCTCTCTCGGTGGAGCGGGGAGGCACGGAGATGAGAAGCTTTTCACAGGTTAGGCTTTTTAATTTGTTTACTCTCCCGAAACCACTTGAAAAGGAAGCACATCGGACTGGAAACTCTGTTTCCCGAGCGCTTACAAACGGGCTCTTGAATTTGTTCAGCAAACTTAGCAACTCCCTCTGCGCCGTCTGCCCGTGCGAGCAGGCAGTCCTCACTGCTGCAACCGGGGTCTCCGGGCAGGCGAATAAAACAGTTGTGTTCTGCCACCGAATTCCCTATTTTGCCCGTTTTCCATCCTCTCCCTCCCCGACGGAACTCTATTATTTCCTTTTGAACCGATTACCGCTCACCCTTGCATGTATGGCTTTTGAATGTCTGCTCCTCCTTGTTACTTCCCCAGACTGCTGTCATGCGTATTTTATTCTTTTGCCTGGCCTTTGTACAGTTACTGCCTCGTGGAAGGATGGCAGCTTCTTTACCATGCTTACCATGTACATATTCTCGGTTTCGACCTACGTAGAAGGGTCATTTTATTTACACAGAATGGTTAGGGTTTTATGTGTTCCTATACTTATCGCCTGAGACGGACGGTGTTGTGTTTGAGATGAGTCTGTAGATGCTGATTTGCTTTGAAGTTTCCTATTTGCAGACATGAGTATTTTTGGTGAAGCCTGTATTCTCTTAAATTTAGTATTTAAGTGGGAAGTTATGATTGTCTTCTCAGCCTTTTAGAGACCGCTTCCAACGTACCTTTCGTTCAGGAGCAAGCAACTTGTGTAATATTGGGACATTTATTGGGAATTTTGTGCAGAGATGGAAAAATGTGTATGTACCATATTTTTCCTTCCTCTGGTATCTGCTAGTGGTTTATAATGTTATAATGGTCAGTACTTTCTTTTCTTGCTGCAAAAATGTGTAGTAAATGACATAATTTTCTCCTGGGCTGGGAGGTCTTAGAATTCTTGTTACTGAACGGAGCAACTCTGAAGAAAAAAAAAAAGACTCTTCCGTCTCCTAAATATAATCATATGTACTTGTATCTTACGTTAGATGGCATTTTTTTGATAAGTTCTTTAAATTGTGTCTCATGAGATCTGCTATTATTGCTTTTTTATGTGTGAAATTGACAAACTGGTCACTTTAATAAATTCAGCTGTCAAATTTTGGCCAGTCAAAATTGCTAAAAGCTGTAAATGTACTGACATGGGATTTTCAAGGCACTGAGTGTTACACAGAAAGAAAGAAGGATTTAATGAGAGACTTTTTACAGGAGTAGCTTTCCAATTTTAGTTTTGTCACTTGTGGTAATATGGTGGAGTATATTTAGATTTCTTTCAATGCAGAAATGATGTATAGCTTTTCTGTATCCACTTAAAGCACTGAAAGCTTTCTTAAGTAGAAGACTTCTACTCTAAGAAGGCACTAAGAAATTCATTATGGTTTGTGTGTGCTATGGCAGGCTGTCAGGAATGGTGTGTGGAAAGGAAAAGGAAAACGGTATCTCGGTACTTGTAGATCTCAGGAATGGTCTTAGGACCTGCTTTTAAACCCATCAGTCATACTTTTAAAATGAGCAGTAAGGAATAATATGAATTAAGCGTTCCGCTATGGTGGTTATGTAACTCAAACACCAGCACTGTCGGCGAACTGAACGGGTGATAGTAAATCGGTGCTTCGTCTTAGGGGAGAGGGTTTGCAAGAACAGACTTGGGGGTGTGAAAGAATGAAATAAGTGGTGATTTAAGTCTAGTCAGCAAGTCACCTTTCATTTTTAAGATTGCCCTCTGTTCCTACATTTGAATAATGCAGGGACCAAAACTGCACAACCTGAAGAGTAGGAATCCCCTTTCGTCTGCTGCTGTGTGTGCTGAGCCACTAGGGGCCTGTATAAACTGCTCCCATACAGCAAATACCAGAACATAGCAAAGGCTCACTTTTTCACAGTTTTTTACACAGGTGCCTAATGTCAACAGCAAAGTTGCCAGGTATTTATTCTGTACTTAATACATAAGACTGAAGTTACTTGGGAGATGTATACAAATTATGTTTTTTTTGTTGTTTTTTTTTTTTTTACCTTGCGTCATCCATTTACCCTAGTCCTGTGTGGCATCCAGTGTAGTTCTTTTGTCCATGCTCTCCTGACTGCTATGGTAGTTTGGCATGAACATCGACTCTAGAGGTGCAGATTTTGGGCAAAGCTGGATTTGAGTGTCTTCCCACATTTTGTAATTTCAGTAAGCTGGGAAAGTCAGATTTGTTGTCTGTGTGTTTCTTCTATTAGTAATGGTACTGTTCCATGCAAGTGTAGGGTTAAAAGACAAACTAAACAGGATTAATTCAAGGCAGGAACAGACATAGATGGATGGTGTATTTAAACTAGCTTTGTAAGTGTTATGTAAGTTTGAGAGTGTGGCGGGTCCAAGGCTTTGGCTGGAGCGTAGTCAGCATTTATGGGACCTGCGCTGAGGACACACTGTACATTTTTAAGTGTCAGTTTCAGAAATTTAAAATCCATGAGCCGTAGCATTCTTGATAGATATTAAGCAATAAGGTCAAGTATACTTACACTCTTCCATTGTTGATTTTCAATTTTTCAAACTGACAAGGCAGAGAGTTGGTAGAAGAGCACAGCCGAAATATTTGCATATTGGATTTCCTTCCAAATTAACTTCCGTTACTAAGCTCTTTGAAAATTGTAATTTAAAAGGATTTTCAAGCTGAATCACAGTATGGTCATACAATCAAAATGCAGCTTTCCTATGGTATGCTAATTTTTTAGTAAGCTGTCTTTACAACAGAAGAGTTTTATGTATCATGTGGTGTTGGGCTAGTTACAGCAAGAAGCTTTTTGTTATATTACCATCAACAGTTGTGCAAATATTGACTGAGTTTAATTTTCTGAAATGTGCGTGTGTGCACTTCGGTAAAGTCGTTAGAAAATGTAATGAAATCCACTTAAAATTATTCTCAAATGATGAATGTCTGTTCAAAACTGAAGTGTCACGGAGTAAAGCAAGGCACTATCTCTCAAAGGCAGAGGATAGGCACTTTAATTGCATCTTTGGATATCAAGAGGAGTAATATGGGATGGGTCTACAAATCATTGTGTTTCATTTTTGTATAAAATTGTAGTGATTTTTAACCTCTTGTTCTTTAACAAGTTGAGAAAAAGGTACTGGTATTTGTTGCTTTAAGTGCAAAGAGTAACATAATACTGACTATTGTAAGACGAGCTTGCTTGAATTTTAATTCTATTTAAAAATAGTTGGTATAACACAATCAAAATACAATATTTTTATGAAAATTCTCAATCTCACATGCCCTGTGAGTTGTTTGCTTTATTTACTTAATCTTTTTTTCTTTGGAAAAGGCTTTAAATGAAGCTAATTAGTGAATGTATGCTGGCAACTTGGCAGCCTAAAGCAAGAATCTGTGTTTAAAAATACTCCTTCGTATACTATCACTGATTTACCAAGTAGGAGCAAAGAGGAAGCGTTACTTCTCTTGGTGATCTACTACAATGAAATCTGATGATGTAGAAAAAGATGGCATGAGAGTGCTTTGCCTGTAAATTCCTTTCCAACAAGCTTCACTTCACTTGTTGTTCAAGCTGCCGTGCATTGATAGAACCATATGTCTACTATTGCACAATTTTAACGTATATTTCGTAAGCTCAGATGGCTTTTTTTGGCGATTGATAATATTTATTAAAGCACTGCATGTTCTTGTCTTCCTGAAAGTGTATAGCTTAAGTGCAGGGAAAATAGATATAAAATACTACGAACGGTTTGTTTACAAACTATTAAGATAAATCGAATAAGTTATTACATAAATACTGAAAGCATTGCTTTTTAAAAACATGGTTATTATTCACAGTCTTTCAATTCATTCATAAAAGTGGCAATTCACAGGGAATACTCTGTTTATCAGGTTTTTTTTAATTACATTAGCAGGTATACATAGTCTGTATTTCCCTAAGACAAAAAGACTTACAGCTTTAAGTGTCTTATGCTTACAAGCTGTGCCAGCCTTCTCTATAAGCTTAGTAGCTTAAAAAAAAAAAAAAAAAAAAATAAGTAGTGATTGATTTTACAGTAGAGTTCCAAAACAGAGACATTTTTGCAAAAATCAACTCCCCTATTTGTATTTGTGTGTCTGATATCTGCCAGGGATTCTGTGTGTTCTTTCAAATGCAAAGAATGTGCAGAAAACTTCCCCCTTTTCAGTTGACTGGAAATGATGGCATTTTAGGCACTTTGATTTATTATACCGGAGGGGGCATGTCCTAATATATGATCATGCCTTGTGCTGTGCTTCTTCATGGTTAAGCATAGTGAAGTTATTTGAGTTTTTCAGTAATCTTCCAATTGTTGTAATTATTGGAGTCGCTCCACTGGTACACAAATTAATTTGTTGTTTGCAGACAATCAAAATGGATGTCCTGGTTAGTGCCAGCCGAACTGTTCACCTATTGTTGTAGTTGGATAATGCATACTTTTTCCCCAAGCGGTATCTAAATTGTGGTATGTTGAGTAACACAAGCAAGTGTATTGCTCTTTCTTTTACGGTTTTTAGTGTTCTGGAAATTATGTAGCTGTAAGTCGGAGTTCAGTAAGTGGTGTGTAAAATCTGGATTTTTACATGACAGAATTGGCTGATTCGTATGAAGAGTATCATCAGTGCCAACCTGACTGAAACAAATGTGGCTTAGGTCCTAAATTTGCAAATAGGTATACATCTCTTCTGCAAATTTGCGCAATCTCATTTCAATTTCAGTGTCTCACCTTGGCTTGTGCACTGGTTTTACCCAAAAGTCTGGCTTTTTGTTACTTGTGTTAACTCACTGAGAGGAAATTCAAATACGTTTTGGTAACAATGTCATAGGCTTTCTGACCTTTAGAAAGTTAATTGTTTTCTAAGTTTGAACTCAGTGTTTCTTCTTGCTTTAAAATGCTGATTGAATTAAAAATTCTTCACTGTGTTTTTTGAACTGTCTGTAGCCTGTTTTCTTTTATAAGGCTTTCCCAAAGAAAGCTGAAATTTGTGTACGAGGAACAAAGAGACTGCCATTTCTACTGTTTCCCTTCCCTTCCCTCCTCGCGTGCTTCTGTAAAAGTGAAGTACGTATACTTTATTACAGTTAAGGAACAATGCTTTTTACTTTATTTTTCTGAAAAAAATGAGATAAAATTTATCTTATTAACGCTCGCAAAAAGATGTAGGGATAGTCTGTACTCTATACCTTTCTCTCAGCTCCTTTATGCCACAGAAAGAAGGGGCTTATGAGACAGATGTGTGTCACGATTTCTAGCATAGAGACATGATTAATTTATCTGGGTTCACCGGCATAATTAAACTTCTGTGAATCACTCTTTAATTTTTTTTTTTGCTTTTTGCTTTTCTTAAAAGAAGGGGCTTTCTCCCTCTGTGGAATTTGCTGTAGGCGGGGAGGTCTTTTTTTAAAAGGCAGTTTATAAATGCAAGACCAGAGATTCCTGCCTAGGTTTTCAGTGCTGTGAACTTCGGGTGCATCATTGTTTTATCTCTTATGCTACATTTTATTAAAATCCCCTTTACAGGTGTGCTATGTATTAGTACTTGTAGGAATTTGAATATTTTTTATTAATAAGCAAACAGTTAAATTTTGCATGTTAAAAGCAGCATTTTTTTTTTTTTTAAATGGTCTCCGGTTACTAGATTAGAATTTTGTCTGCCTATGTGTAGAAAAAAGTCATTAATTTGGTGTGAAGTGCGTGCAATGAGAGATTTCTAAAACACTGATGAGAAAGTAGGACAGGAAGTTTTATGTATGTATGTATGTATGTATGTATGTATGTTTGTTTGGGATGATAGTGTATCTTAGAAAGCTGCTTAACTGCTGCCCAGTGCAGCTGTCCTTCCCTGAAAGATTAGGTTTCACGAGCAATGATGGATGTTGAATGCCTGTAGCCAGTTGTGGGGTTTGCTCTGAGGTCAGTGGTACTGATGGAGGATAGGAATTTACAGTCTTATGTCTCTATGCCAGCGTAACCAATACCATTTCTCAAGGCAAAAACCTAACTAGGTACATTCAATGCTGAGCTTGTGTTGCAGTGTAGTTCAGAAAGCTATTTATACTAGTGAGAAAGGGTGAGTAGATTTGTGAATAATAAGGACAAATTTAGTCATGAGTATGCCCTTTTGTTTCACAGAAACACCCAGAAATAGCTATAAAAAGTAAATACAATGATGTGACTTTATTTAGAAGTTCTTACGTACTATTTTAAAGTATGTTAACAAATTTGGAATTTACACTGTTGACTTGTTATTTCGATTGGTTCAGATATGCTTAAAGTTTTTAACACCTTACTGAGCATGAACATAGACTCCTTTTTCACCTATAAATAGAGTGGTTTTTTTTGTTGTTGTTGTTTTTCATAGAAAAAATACATGCTAGTGGTTTTCAGCAAGCTTAATCAAGGCAGACTTGATACTTACCAGTGATGAAAGGGTAGATATTAATCAGGTGGAAAGGGTACATGGTATTTAGTGTTACCTTGTTTAGTTTGGGTATCACAATATGTGTTGCTGATAAAGATGGGTAGTTTGGATAGCTCTGACATGTGATTTCACAAGTGTTTGTTAAGATCAGACTTTCAGCCTTTATTTATGGACCATCTGCCTTCCCTGAGCTGCTGAAGTTTGTTCCTGGTAAATGGTCATGTGATTAACTTCTTAAAAGTGAATCTTGGTAGAGAAAGGTGTGCAACAAAACATGCTGTTTTGTTGTTAAGCTTGCAAACTTTTTTTTTTTTTTGAGTTGTTTGTATTAGTTTGTACCTTAATGACATAGGTGGATTTTTCTGTCAAGCCTTAGAAGAGCTGTCCTAATAGGCTCAAAGCCCTCAGTGGTTGGTGAGAAAGATTTCCTTTGACAGCAGCATTGTTTGGATCAGATCCATGGTGCCTTTGTGTCTTTGCTTAAATGATTGCAGTTTTTACCCTGGGTAATCCTAGTAGTGGTTAAATTCAAATACAGAGAAGAAAGCTTAATAAAACATCTGATGAATTGATTTATAGTATCTCATAAATTAGGGAGTAAAGAGAAATACGTATCCAGCAAGAATCACTTTAGAACAGTTTTGCATCAAGGAAATGGCATTTTGCCAAATGCCTATGTATTCTACTTATTGGCAGCATGCCATCAACTTTATTTGGAAAACTGTCTTTGCTTAAGCAATAAATATTCACTATTTACTAATTCATTTTACTATAAATAACAAATGTATTCTGTGATTAGGTTTTTTTTTTTTTTTAATTTTAACCTAGTTCATGAAGAATGGAGTTTTGCAAATTATCATTAGGTGCATCAGTGACCTGTTGTTGATTAACAGAATTTTCCAAACAAAGAAATTGTTTTGCTTACCTTGTTTGACAATTTGGATATTTTTGGATGTTATTTTTGCTTGACAAGAGAAGCCTTGAATTTTTCTATTGTACATGGCATGTGAAAGAAAGTATAACATTAACGCAAACAAATGTTTGTCTTAGTTGATATTAATGGTACTCTAACACATTTTTTTTTTTTTGTTAAAGAGAAGTGGATAATTAGTGTAAATTTTTGTTGTCACTGAGTCAAATATGTAGAATCTACACCTGTTTCCCGTTTAACATTTTCAAAAGCTTCCTTAAATGGTCACGTGAAGTTTCAGCATGCTGACTAGCTGAAAATTTTAAATATATCAAGGGCAGTAGATAATGAAGAGCGCATTGTACTTTTTAATGCTAACAGGTGGCAGTGATTGCCTGCAGAAGCAGTCATACCTCTGCAAGAATCCTACCATTCCTTGGGTTTAATTTTGCACGATTACAATGACTCTGGAAAAAAGAAAAACGAGAGAGTTAAGACTTCAGCAGTAGTATTTCCATTAGCTTGGAAATTTCTTGACAGTTTTGGGCTGAACGGAGTAAGTACTGCACATATGTAAGAAAGAAATGTTTATTCTCCAGCCATTCGTCTGTATTTGATGGAACAGATTTGTGTCCTTCTAGTCAATGTAATCCCTAAAAGGACACTTCCTAGGACTGTATCTCTGGCTGATTTATTCATAGGATTGCTTTATTAATCTAGTGCACAAGGGTAATCTTATTCCAAAGGTATTAGAAAGCATGAAAATAACTACTGGACTTCTTAGAGAAGTGGATTTCTCTATCTTCGAGCAATTCTAATTTATAATCTTAATTAGTCTCTCTGCTTTTTAGTGGGGAGTACCTAACCTGTGAAAGGTGCCTTAAAACTGTTGTTTCATTTTTGCTGATCTCTACAGTAGTCCAGGTTAGAGACAAAGAGATTAATAAAAGAATGAAAATAGATTGTGTGTTATGTGTAGAAGAAAGGTGTGATGGGATTTTTCTACCATGATGATGAATGATGAAATGCTTACATAGTAACCAGTGTTTAACAGATGTATTCTCTTAATAGATAAGTTCTTAAACTGTGTTACTGGTAGGCAAACTGCATTTTCAACTTTTTTGTTGTTGTTGTATGGAGGTGAAGAGCTTGCCATTTTGGTGTGAAATTTTTGCTTTCCTGGGTTAACTTCATATTGCAGATGCCAATCATAAAATTAGGCAGAGAAATTTTCTCTGCAGTTTGTACCTGTTGCTCAGATAATGATGTTAATATCTCTTCCATATTTAGTGAGAAAGATTACTTGAGAATACTGAGGAGCTTTGGGGTGGGAGGAAACTTGAATTCGCACACTTGAAAGAGTAAAGGGTGAAATTTTACATCAGAAGTTTCCCGCTAAAGCAAAACTGCCACAGGAATAATGACAATTTGACTACTGTGACTGGGGATGCCCCTTCCCCACCTCTTCTTTCTCCATGTTGTTCCCCATGTTGGTTTGCACTGCTAGGAACATTTTAGCTGGAGATCTGTCTTCTGTATGAAAAGTGGCAGTTAGTAAATCAAGGAGAAACATTTGTTCCTGAAGAAGTACCGATGCCTACTTCATTCCAGCTCTTCCATACTGTACATCACCCTGTCTTGAATGAGTCTTCAGGTATCCTTTAAAGGTAACTCTCTCTAGCAGTTTTTGCTTCTCATTGTTAGATCGTATCTGACTTTGTGAACTCTCAAAAACTCTGACAATGGCTCCCTAGGCTGTCCTTATTTCAGAATGTCACGTAAATTATGAATATCGGATGCTCTTTTTGTTATGTTCTAGAAATCTCCTCTGAAACCTATTCTCATTAGGATCTCAAAAGCTTCATTTATGTTTTTCACTTTTTCTGTGACGCGTTGTGGGCTTGTCCTTTTTGTGTTGATCTCCAACTTTGACTATGTTCAGATATTTAGAGAGCAGTCTTTCAATATAGACTTTTCTATTCATTAGTGTACTTAAGACGTGCATACCTGTACACCTGCTGCCTTTATTGAGATATTTGAATAACTCTGGGCTATCATTTTAAAAAAAAAAAGTTCTATGTTTTCATTCATGTCTTGGATAGGATGAAACATTATCTTTTGGTTCTCTGTGAAATCTTTGCTTTCTCGATCACTTCCCATTTTTCACATCAGGAAGCTCTCCAAAATAAAAGAAGGAACACAGTAAGAGAAACAGACCTGCTTGACAGCTTCTCCTGGCTTATTGTGTCTGGAGAAGTGCGTGAGTGTGACAATGAAGAAATATATCTCTCCGGTGCCCTTATGCTGTTTTTTCTCTAGATGCAGAGGTAGCAGATTTAGACTTAACTGTGGGTGCTGGCTCTCTTCTCTGCAGGTACAGCATTCTATTTAAGTGTTTGTGTTATGCGGTTGAATTCAGTTTCTTAACTCCTATCACTGTCAGAGCAAGTCAGTTTTTATTGAGACACAATCCTGGTCACTTGTTCCCAGATATGACCTACCTGGTAAAAGCATTGCAAGTTCATATTCCAGTGAGAAACTTAAGGAGTATTGGTTCCCAGGTGTCCAAGTTCATTTCAATGCCAGGCTCTGCAAGTAGAATCAGAGCTAGATATTTTTTGGAAGAACACAAAACTGCTGTGCTAATGTTTTGAACATTAAATTTAATTAATAGACACCATTTATCAGACGTTGTCATGCTCATTGTACTTTTTTTAGTATGCTGTATTACTTTGCTGTGTTTAATATGTTTGAGAATTTTAAGGCAGGTTCTCAGTGTGCTTTTTTCACTAATCTAGTTATTATTCCACCTACTGAGTTTCTGAGGTGTTATTAGTGGTTAACAATGGCTGCTTTTCTTGACTTATGCATATACATACACATGTGCAACAATAAGCAGGATTTCCCCTGGCTTTTGTATTTGTAAGTTTTGTTTCTCTTGGTATAGGGCAGATGACTGCTCCAGTCAGAGGTATGGTTGTATTACTAGATTTCTGGTGTTGCCTGGAGTTGTATGTATTTAATAATTCAGTGACTGCTGAGTGGAGGTAGGGATATACGGTTCCACTGTTGGGCATGAAGTCGTAGAAGCTGAGAATGTGTGTTTTGCTCAGTGTGCGGGTAACCACACACCCTTGACATAGATGTTTCATTGTGAGATGTTTCATTGTGATTTTGGTTGACCTTTGTAATGGTTTGAAGCTGATAATGAAGTTGTGTAGCTTGTCTGAATATATGGAGAGTCTCAAGCTTCTTTCAGAATTTGTTTTTTGGCTATTTGGACATAGCTGTCAGTACTCGCACTTTCTTTGGGAATCCTTTTCTTACAAAGCCCAGTTTTCATGAATTCCTCTCATTGACACCTTATACTTCAGAATGTGTTGCAGCTCTTACCAGTGTTTCGTCTGCTTTCTGTTTGCAGATAGCTCAGATATTTAGCAGATTAATGTTTTGATTTATCAGCATATTGTTTCCTGATAAACTGTTTCCTTTTTTTTGCCTTCAGACTTGCTGACAGGAAAAAATAAGATTTTATTTTCTGTAATTTTCTGCTATGTTTTACTATAATGTTGATGTTTTTTCTGTTTTTCTTAATGGTGTGTAGACTGGGGGAAAGATAGGAGGTCCATCTCAAATAGTTCTTTCTTACAGTGTTCCCTTGAAAATACCAGAGTGCTCCTTAGAAAACTCAGTCTTCCTTTGGAGGACTGTGAAAATATCCTTTATGTTCAGCAATTCCCTTTCAGATTTTGACTCTGAGAACGGTAAGGCAATCTTCTGATATTTCTTAATCCAAAGTGAAGGTGAAGGTGAAGCTTATCCTTCAAAAGTCTTGTGGCTTCCCTTTATTTTCATTTTGTGGGTGTTTTATGAATTGTAAGGCATGACTCCATTAAAAGTTACAGCTATGCTTAGCATATGACTGGTAATCAAATAACTGATAATGGAACTAGCATCAGTGGAGTAAGTCGAAATTCGATTGCTTAGATGACAATCAGAAATTACTTCATATTCTCAGATGGGCAGAATCTTAGATCTGTGGTGGAATGAATAATATTAAATCAGACATAATTTGAGATAGCTCTATGGTCCTTTATTGAGTGTCTATGTATGGGACTGATGGTGTATATAAAATATTCTTTTGCATTGTTAGTTTTTTACGTGAACTATCAAAAATAGTTTTAGAGATGCATTTTTAGGATGACTCAGAAATATGAGGGAATTGTAAAGTTGTGCATCACAAATACACTGCCCAGACAGAGAGATTAGAGAGATATGCAGGATGATAAAAACTCGTCCAGTCAGCTGTACTTTTCAGAAATCCCCTTACGGTTTCCACTGTTACACATAAGAGAATCCTTGCAGGCATCTTCTGTGGTTTACAGTCTAGAATTTAGTCCCTGGCTTGTGTCATTGCCTAATAGATTATGAATAATGCAGAAAAAAAATCCGGTTGCAAAACTTTCTAATTTGCACTCTTCCCTCTTATCCTTTACTAATTATCTGTACACATATAGCTGAAAGTAGCTGTTGGTGCCGACACCCGTGTAACCGGATCCCCTGAATTGACTTTAAAAATACAGAACATTCATGGCTCCTGCTAATGTTAAACACAGCAAATCACAGAAGAAATGTAAGTGGTTTTTTTAAGCATTGGGAAGAAAATTTTCTGATTAATGAAGGAGTATTTTAAAATTAGCTTCATTGTGGAAGGACAATCGATGTGTGTAAGCACTTCTTGGTAATAAAAACTGTGGGCTGCATATGGCTCTCTTTATTCATGCACATACTCCCACAATATCAAATGGATTTAACTGCACATCAGGTTATCAGGAGCTGGTTCTTTGCCCTGTCATTCTATATAGAAAACGTATATATGAAAATGTAAGCAAGAGCAGAAAGGATAAAGAAAAATACTTCATTTAAGATAAAATTCAGTAGAGAAGTTAGGCTCACTCGTACCCGTTGCCATTTATCTAGGTAACTTCCTCACTATGCTTAAGAGTTTAGGTGGGTTTAAAAACAGTCATGTGTGTTGTTTGAAAACAAGTATGCACACTAAAGTGATTTTTTTTTTTTTTTTTGGACACAACTCTGTGGAGGGGAAGGAAGTAAAAAAAGCTATTTTCTGCTTTATTCTATTTTTTGCCTTTTTCTTCAGAAAGTTCCATGGCTTATTATTAACATATCTGAGAAGAAATGGAAGATTTTGCTGTTTTCCTTGGTTTATGGAAGGAATAAAAGTAATATACTACTACTTTGATACTGTTTGGTTTTCTTTTCAGTTTGCATACAGAGCAAGCAAAGCATCTCCAAACTACCTAATGTGGAATAGACACAGGCTGTATTTCCATTTTTGTGCATTATAGAACACTGTAATTTGACTGCAGTGAAAAATATTAATAAAAAAGAGGTCCCTAACAAAACACAATTGATTCTATAAGTATGATGACTTCTGTTCATGAGCATGCTTTTTTAAGTCTTATGTGATACAGGAATATTAACTACTATAGGCATCACTCTGTCATGAGTTTCTGTCTTTAACCAAACCACAATGCCTGTCAAGCCAAGAAATTCTTCTCATTGATTCATACTCGCTAATATTGTAGTGAAGATCTGTTTCAGTGTTAATCCAAATATCAGCTGAGATCTGTGCAAAGATTCAGAGGTAGGAGGTATGCTGAACAATTTTTTGTTGTGTCTGTTCCAGTCAGATTTTTCTTTTGCATTTCATTGTCATACCTACTAATTTTTAAGATGACTGTAACAAAATGCAGCACCAGATTGTTAAAGGCGAAACTCTTAAAGACTTATGAGGGAAGTAGGAAAGTTTTAAAGAGAAAGTAATCTTATTACTGGTAGTGATTTGTCTTGTGGAGGAATTGCAGAAGAGGAATTCTAATGTGTTGTGTAGAGGATGAAGGGATTGTTAAAAAACAGTTCTTAATCTGGTAACTGAAGAAATAGCAGAAATAAGTTATATATGACAAGATAAATGAGTCTGTCTTTCACTGAGCTGGTGCTGTTTTATATTGTTTTATAGTTGTGCCTTGTGATTGCTTACAATTATGCTAAATTGGTCCTGGAGAAATAATTTAGGTAAAATATTTCAGCAACTTTTATTTGCACTTCAAAAAGAATTTTGTGAATATTTAGAAGAGTGAACAAGTTAATGTTCAGTGTAAGTCTGTGGAACTGAATGTGGACAGTAGTTGTCATTTCATTGTAAAATATGATATATAAGTAATTTACTTCCTGTGGATTTGTATGCGACATTGTAATATGTCAGTGCCATCTTCTTTGTTTAAAGAAGGGCTTTACATCCAGTGTTTTTTAGCTTTGGTGTTACCTTCTCTTAGAAATTCCAGCCCTTTTCCTCAAAAATCTTTTATTCTTCTTACCGTGCTGCTCTTCTGTGTTCTCTTTTTTTGAGTGCCTTTTATACTTTTTTTATTAAGGTAGACGAGCTGAAGACCAAAAGACTTCGAAAGTCGTATCTGTTCTTGGGAAAAGATCTGAGAGTATGAAGGTGTGTTTTCTCTAGGTAGTTAGAAGAGTAATTTTAAAACAGTATGATTTCAACGTATTTGCTGACATGGACTGACGTGTATAGCATAGGCTTGCTTTGGTTTTAAAATACAATAAAATTTTATAATTTAATTGGGGGTTGTCTTCCAATTTCCACTTCGTCCCTTTACTTCAGTGCAGTCTTCCATCCCTTACATAGTTTTGTAGAATTCATAATTTATTAGTAGAGGAATAAACATTCTAATACAGAGCAATCAGATGACATGTGATAAACCTAATATTAATAAATCACAGACAGGTGATATGAATCATACGAGTAAAATAAAGGTAGAGCCAGGAAAATATTTCTTGGAATTGTAAAACTGAGCCCCAGAGTTCTCCTGCTATGTGAGAATAAAAGCTATCTTGGAATGAATGTTTTTGCCTTATTTTATAGGACAGAGAACCTGTTGCATACAGAATCTATTATTTGGTTTTGTTTTTTTTTTTTTCATATTAGATTTTTTTAAAGCAATAGTGTTTGTAGCTAGTCTGTATAAATGTTATCTACCAGCAGTATAACTGAAGTCACTGTTCTGTTATCCTTTTGGTATGTGCAGTTGTAACACACAGGGTTAGAAGGTCATTCTTCAGCCTCGGAAGAAAGTACTAAATGGGAGCCCTGTATCCCAGATAGCATTAAATTTTGCTTAAAACGTAAAATTGAAATGGAAGCATAAGCTAAAATCTTGAAGGCCTAACTTTGTGTTCTGTTGATATCAGTGGAGATTAGAATATAGTAGTATACAGAACATTACCTTTAAAACCGTCTGTACTCTATAGTCTTGCATTTTGACCATAAACTTCAGCAAGAACAGCTTTCTAGTAAAATATACATGGGATGCAAATGTTTGTGTTAGTTTTCCATTTTACACACCTTTTAGCCTTTAGATTGTGTGGGCTGCTACTCCTAAAAATATATTACTATTACTCACGATCAACTTTCTTTTCATCTTGGACTTCATAGCCTGTTTTAACAGTAATTTTCACACTGTTGATTGTTATTTGAGTGAAAAACATGATAGCTTCAGCTGCCATTGGCCTTGTGTTTGACATCTTTTTTGTTGTTCTGCTTTTACGACTATAAAAATATGCTGTTCCCTGCAGTCAGATTTTGGCAAGGTCTAGAAGGATTTTTCTCGAAGCGGTTTGGTGTTCAGGTAAATTAAAGTCACTCTAAGAGCTTTGGGGATTACTGGATCAATGCACATCGTTTTATGTAACATTTTCATTGCTGGATACTGAGATATATTTAGGATTTGTCTTACAAGGTACCAGCAGGACTTTGTTAAGTGTGTGTATGTTTGTTTTTTAATTTTTATTCCCTAACTGCTGTTTGTATTCAGTGCACATTATAGCTCTCCGAAGACCGAAAATGTTTTTCGTTTTTGCCTTCTATGTGTCATGCTGTTTGAATGATTTTAGTGGACACTAGTAAAGTAGGAAATTGATACGAGTAAATTATAACTTGTATCTATTTCTGCTGTCAGAAAAGCACTAAAGGAGAAATAGAATATGGCTTCTATAAAACGTAGTTATTTAGAAAGCAATTTTTACCAAATTAGTGTATGTAAATTGTCCTTTCTGTGTAACTTTCTCTGTAGGATTGAAATGTTTACAACTGCAGTTGACTCATAAAAATAATGTAGAATTGAGCCACATAGATTCATATTTTTAAATTGATAAATATTTTTCCCTAGGAAGTGAAAAGCATCATGATTACTACAAAACAGATGGGTTTCTTTTTTTTTTTCTTTTTAGTCCTGAGGTCTCACACGTGCATACGTACATAGATGCAGACAAATGTGCACACATCTAAATCATTACAGTTTCATGGTGGATTGGGAGAATGCATGCATTAGATTTTGTTGCTGTTTCTGAGCATCAGAACTTGATATTTGAGTTTTTGTTGATTTTTGAATTAATGCGATTTGGAAAATACTGACACTTCTTGAAATACTTTTCAAAGGTGTCCTCATCTAGATTTACAATGTTCTGCTGTAGGCTACTGTTTTTTTTTTACTTTTATCACCATTAGGTGATGAACAATGCTTTTTGTTACTGTTCTTATCTCCTACCTTCCCTGCTTTCCTCACAAGTGTTAATACCAGCAATGTAGTTGGTCTTTCTGCTGGTAGCATTAGGTCTGATTGGCACAAGGTGTTGGCAAAGGTATGTGTGATCTTGTGTAAGAGGAGAGAGGACAAGGGAAGTGTTTGGCTGGTGCTACTGTAACCCTTTGTGTGCATGCAGGCTCACTGATGAACTAACTGCCCATTGTACATCTATCATGTACATCTGTCATGAGATTGTCAGTTTCTATACAGGTACCTAGATTCAAATATATATTGTATGATTTCTGTATTTAGCTAGACTTATTAAATGAATTTTGAAATTTAGGCACTCCATCTGCACAAAGTAAGAAACCTGATCAATTCTCTTCCTGCAGGAAGAGGTGGTTGAGACACAGTTTCCATATACATGAATAAGTTTGGGGGAAGTTTCCTGGAAAAACATACCTTTTTTTTTTTTTTTTTCTCCTTAGTTTTTTTCTAGTGATCCAGTATTACTGTAGGGGCTAGTCACTACTGACTGTGACTCTTAAATTTTTTTGTTCTAAATTTGAACTGAACATTTCTGAAGCTTAAACTACTTGTTTGAGGTTACAGGAATTAAAGCTAGAATTTGTAATGAAGCACTAATAGTTTGAAACAGAAATGTTCCCTGAATGATGTGACACTTTGTATTTCTCAAGAATGATCTTCCCATCTCTGCATTACATTACTGGTGGGATAGAAATTTGGCAGCTTTGTTTAATATTTAAAAAAAGAAAGCATTTGAGTGTTTCCATCATAAATATTAAATAATTATGTCTGATTTTATTTAGTTAAAGCAGGTTTGTCTCAAGTGACTCTGCTTTGTATTTAGAACAAGGTAAAGTATACATTTCCTTGCATTTTGCACTGCAATTATGCAAAAATAAAAATATTTCTGGAGCAAGCTGCTCCTGACCAGTTTGTTCTTTCACTATTTTTTTTTCTTCTTTTGACTAAAGCAAAATCTTATCTTGCAAAATACATGATGAATAGATAAAGTACTATGATGCCAATTCAGGCTTAGTACTTTTATGGTCATTGTAATTTTACCTGGTTGAGGAAAGAACACAGAATGTAGGAAAACATCCTGAAAAGATTAATACTTTTGAGATTTTTTTGCAAATGGCATGTGACAAATCGAAAACTTATTTTCTCACCTGTGCTCCTGCTTTACTGTTACAGTCAGTCTTCAGTCATTTGTATGGGTGTTAAAAACAGGATTCATTTGGTTATAATAAATCTATATGAGTGTCTGGTAGATCTGACACGAGCTAATTATTGCACTGGTGTAGTTGGTATTGCATAGAATTTACAGTACTTTGCCTTGTAAGCCTGACCAGCTGTATGCCTTCAGCTCTCCTGGGAGACTTCCAGTAACGTACCAAACTGAGCATAGATTGTCTAATACAGAAACATCTTCACTAGGAGCTATTGAAAGATGGGATAAGAAAATGAACAGTAATATTGAAGTCTGAATGCATGTTTACAAAGTCAAATTCTCATGTCTGTGTGGAGCTTTACAGCCTTTTTTTACAATTTGTAAGCTTTCTCATTTTTTTTAGTGGACACTAGGGCTATTTTTGTGAGGAATATATTTGTCCCTGTATCATTTTGATAACAACCTTTTCATGTGTCATTATTTGAATACATAATTCAGATGATACTCTGGACTGGAAATCTTTGAATAAATGTTGTTTTCACCTACAAAGCAGCATTAAATAGTAGCAGGAAACTCGACATTACCATATAATCTCACTTGCTGTCCTCCCATTGTTGATCTAGGACAATAGGTTCTGTTTATTTTAAATCCTGCGTATTAATTATTCTCTTGACTGTTTTTCTAAATTTTTTAGTGGTAGAAGAAATGTAACCTCATACAAGGGATGTTGTGACAGTCCCAAACCATGTTTAATTAGAGCTCAGCGTTCAGTTTAAGGTGGCATCTGTTTTCGTGAAGCATAATTATTGCTGTTTGTGCGCTTTTTTCCTCTGTTCCTTTAATAAGCGTTACATTCATTAAAATAACATTGGTCTAAATAAACAAAAAGATAAATACAGCAAAGATGGGTAACGGTTTAAACATTATAATCAAATATACACTGCAGTTTCATCATGCTGTCTTTCACATGCAATCTGATAAAACACAAGGATATTCAGTGTTTGTTAATCTAAAATGTATGTGTTGAGTAATGCAACACCACTATGCAAAATGTAACATTTACTGCAGATTCTGTAGATGACCAGTGTGTTTGCGTGTTGATGGGCTGAGGTAGTTTTATTATCATTTGAGAGAGTAACATCTACTTGGCTTAGAAGTTTTATTTCCCGTACCTGTTCTATGACTGACCTCTCTGCTGCCAGTGCCAAACAGGTATCATACTGTTTTCTGTAAAGTTATATCTGACCGTTTGAAGTCTGATGGAGACTATCAGTGTATCTTCCATAGCTCATTGAAAACACCAGCAAATCTTCATCAGCCTGTACTGCTTACAGATTACTTTGATCTCGGGACCTACATGTTCAAGCCCCCGTATCTCATTAACATTCCTAAAACATCTTGTTCTCATACAAAATTGGCTATAAATTAGGGAGAAAATTACAGTTTAAATGTGATTTAAAGAAAGTTAAGTGGGTGACTGAGGAGAGCCGTACCAGCAAAAGGGCTGTATGTCAGCCATAAATCACAGCCTTGGGAAAAAGAAACCTGAAATTGTATAAAGGGTGAGAAAAAGTAGATGAAAGGATTACCTAGGGAGGCTATTGTAGTGGAGAAGGAAGAACTGGTCCATGAATAGCCTGAAAAGAAAGAGACATCTTAACATTAACTCTGAGCTGAAATGGAAAGAATATTTTGTGTGTTTGTAGGTTCCACTTGAGATAAAAATCTCCTGTATAGTATGCTAGTAAGTAAAAAGACTATTTAGGTTGTAAACTTAAAAGCTAAGAAGTCAAGGTTTTGCAGCAAACCACACAGTCTAATTTCTGTCCTTTGTGCATTTGGTTATGGACTAATTGAAACAAGTCCTCTGGGAAAATATGTGATCCTGTGTTTTATGTCTGTACCACGGTTCTACCCTTATCCAACTTTATTTAATTTTCAGTTGCTTGCCAGTGAAACAGAGTATAGCCTAAGTGCAGTTTTGTCTGAGATATGTGATTTGGTTTCTTCAGGAAAAAAATGCATCAGCAGAATGGTTGTCTGACTTCAGAACTGCTGTGGGCCATCTTGCAACGCCCCTTGTATAGGCTTCATCTGTTGAAATTGTTGGACTGTATTCAGTAACTATCAGTGGGGAGTGCTTGCCATCCAACAGTGAGATTGGGTTTGTATGTTCCATAGGTGAGATCCAGAAGTGTTTGAGAGGAACTTTTCCTGGTTTATTGTCATCCAAGGCATTAGGAATGCTCTCACCTGTGTAAAACTTACATGAAAAAAGTAAAAAAAACCCAACAAACAAAAAAACAACCCCCAAAAACCAGCACATAGTGTTTAGTACTCTTCTTCAAGGAAAATTTGAAGGAAAGAACTTTGTTCTTGCCTTCATTTCTCTTGCCAAGGAATTCCCATGATAACTTACGTTGCTTCTGCCATTGTTCAGTAGGCCTGAAATATAGACCACTTGGACTATTTTTTTGGCCAGGTGCCCTAGTGTTCCTAAGCTGTGTATGAGCGTTAAGGCAACTAAAAACTTTGAACAGTTTGGAGCTCTGCTGCGCTGAAGAAACCTTATGAAGCAAATACGATCTGTTCTCTTCAGACAGTTTCAATTAAGCTTGCTGCTTTTGCCCAGGCAAGTTGCATGTGTCTCTCATGATGGAAAACTTTAAATGTTTTGCAGTTGGTGCCATTTGATAGTAAATGCAAATGTTGCTTTTTTTCTTAGATACTATCCTGAATTGACTCAATTAGAAAAAAGTCACTTTGAAGTATTATTGTAGTGGTTTGTGTTGTGTATTGTAATTTTGTCTTCTTTAACTATGTTGGCCTTTCTCAAACAAATTCATTTCAGAAATTAGATTTATGTAACTAGGTTTCCCCACAAGTTTATGACACGGACCAGAATTTATAAAGATCATAAACCTTTTTATATTTCTCAACTAATAAAAGAATGCCCTATTTGCCTCATGATGATCCTTCTACTATACTATCCCTAGCTTTCTTGTCAGTTCTGTAATTATTTCATTGGAAATATTGTATTTGCATGTTTGAAATGAATGACAATAATTTATCTGCTTTATACAAAGTACTGTGCTTTTTCTAGTCTAGCCTTAAATTCTAAAACAATAGTAAAAGCCAGACCTTTTCAAATTTGCTCTGACTGAAGTTTTTAATTAAGAGTAACAGTTTTGTCCTGTAAATCACTGACAGACTGTCTTTAAATGTAAATTCTATGTGGGCTAGATTGGATCTGTGTGGGTTAGTGGGTAGGGACTGTGCAACGTGAGCCTGTTCTCCTTCAAGAAGGAGATAGGGACTTACCCAGTAAAATGAATTGTATCAAAAGTGCTGTGAAGCACGGTCTAGTGGAATTTGAAATCGGCCAGTAAATATATGACACCTTGTTGATATGGGCCATACTGTCGTCACTGCACCACACACACATAAGAAATGTAGAGCTACTACACTGTGGGGATGATCATATTTTCTGCTCGACAGGCTAAAAAGCTGATAGTTGTCTAGCTTTATGTACTGTCAGGCCTGATCCTCTTGAAAACATACTGTCTTTTGTAGTTTTTAAGAACAGTAACTTTCAACACTATGGGACTCTTCTGATTATACCTTTGATAAACTATATAAGTATTATCCGTAATGAAGCATAACTCCCAGCGAATGTGTGGTATTCAAGAATTTTTTTGACACAGTCTGAATCCTAGTGACTTTTTTTGCTGTTTATTATATTGGAATGTAAAAGAGAGACCTAAACATCTTTGCAATTGTCTTTCCAGTAACACTCTTCCAGGGGTTTTGCTTAACTGTTTTCATATAGGTTTTGTTTTGATGTCCTTGTGCTCTTATGCTCAACCGTGTTTCTAAATGAGGCTTATTCTTGGTTGTGATCCCTATGCAACAGAAAACTTTGTTTTTCCTTGAAGGAACCTGATACCTTTGCAGTGCACTGTGGATTTGTCACAGGGCAGATCCATAGTAGAACAGTCCATCATTTTGTTTTGCTCTTTTGTTGTAATGTAACTGCAGTCTAAACTTACCAAGAGCGTAAAATGTATTTAGTGTACTATTATTATTGCTGTTATTATTAACAGCGTAAGTGCTGATTAAACATGCCTAAGGATATTGTACTAGACATTATGGGAATGTACAAATTTGCAGAAAGCTTCCATTCTGTGTAATTTTAGGCCTATTATTTTAAGTGGATCTCATTCAGATTCAGTTCACTATGCCCTAATTGGACTAGTTTGACGCAGTGTTCACAATAAAATATATTGAGTGGATTCTTCTAAAAATGAATATAGTCATAAGAAATGTATCATAGGTACCTAAATATATTACCTGTTAATTGTTTGGGCTATTGAAATCTAAATAATAATAAAGAGTGTTATTTGTGAAGAGATCTTATAGGTGTGGGTGCTTAAATTCTAAAAGCTAAAGTAATAAATATTGTTAACCTTTGGATTGTAATACTTTGTAATTCTCAAGCATTTGTAGTCAAACAAGGAAAGTAACTCTAATTTCTTTTGTGCTGTATCCACACACCATACAATGTTTCTGTTGCTGATTCTTTTCAGTGAGTCTTAAGTTCTCCTTTGTAGAAGTGACCTCAAACTACTTCCTGTAGAGTTGAGAATGCAGCTGTTCAGAATTTCCTAGGAGAAATTCCAAACACCCATGAATGCAGGGCTCTACACAGAATGAAAGTTAATCTCAGTACTAATCAAAATATCTTCTTGCATTGTGAAGTTCTTTACAAAATTATAGCTGCTTTTTCATTCTTTTTTTGCACATGCTGTGACTTTTTACTGATACACCCAATGCAGTTACTGTGCATGGGTAAATATCCCAAATATGGCAAAAGGGTATTCGTAAGTCACTTTGAGGATCTTTCGGCTCTTACCAATGTTATCAGCATTTTGTTTATAACAAAAAAAGAAATTACAGTTGCTTCTTCTTACTTGCAGAGCCAAATAAGAGACGCTTACCAAACCAGAAAACTCATCTGAAAAGTTGCATTGATTTTTGGAGCTGTTGAAGCAGCAGCATTGTGGCCTCTGAGGCTTTTCTGAAGATTCTTGTGTTTTACACCTTTTGATTTTTGCTGGAGGGCTGAATTTTACCTCAGAATTTCCAATCCTGCAAAGCATAGTTGCTTTATTTTTAATGCTACTGCTTAAAGTTAGCTGGTTATGCAAGAATTCTTAGATTTTGCCTTTTACTGTTGTCCAAATTTCTTTCCGACACTCATGTAATGATTTCAGCTATGTAACTGCCTATGAGGCTAGATTTGTAAAGTTATAATTTTCATTGACTTGTTTTCCATTTTAAAAAGGTTTAGTGACAGTCAGGCCTAGTGTTTGAGAGTACTGCTTCTGTGTTTTTCTTGATATAGCACAGACATTTAAAAAATACTAAATACTTTTCCTTATTAGTCTCTAAGACTATGATATTGTGATGTCTGAAGCATTTTTGTTGAAATAAAAAGATGTTAAAGTAATATTCACATAGGTTTGAAAGAAACTGTCTTCTGTGTACCAAAATTGGCTGGCCATCTATGGTTAAACCCATTTTTTAATGTGACATTATTGGTATCTTCTGATAGTTGCAGATATGGGAAACAGTCCTCTTGAAAAATTCTGGACCATGTTCTTCTTTCAGTGCTTCAGTTTACTCATGTGAAGTGGGGATACAATTCAAATGAGAATGCCTTTGAAGTAGATGAGACCTGCTGATTTAAGTTGTTGCCTGAGAACAGTACAATTTATAAGTAATTATTTTAACAGTAGTTGCAGGAGTTCTAGCAAATGTCTGAGCTTTTGCTATCTAAGATGTAAGAACATTGGCAGAAAAGTTCTTATAGTCTATCCTAGCTGTGCTTAAGTATAGTAAAAGTAACTAGATATTATTTTGTATGCAAAAGGATATTAAAAAAAGCAAGAAAACAGAAGGGTGAAAGGTCATTCCTGGCTCAACTTCTGAATGCTTTTGTTACCTTACATCTCATTCTTGCTTTAGAGTTAATAACATTTTTCTTCTGTGCAGGAGCATATTTGCTAATTGCTGTAATGTTTGAAGGCTTGAGAGAGAAAGTCAATTAAGTGTATGCAAGACATGCCAGCATAGGTCTAATAAAAATAATTTCCTAAAATTTGTGTAAATATCCTGAAGTTCTTTTAAAGTGTATTTTAGGAAGTTGTGGAACAACCTGTTTGGGATTATATTCTTCATCCAATGTTTAAGTTAGGTTCCCAGTATAATATTAGCGTACCAGTAACAGTGTGTCATGTGATACTTTTGAGGTTAGTATGGGCGAGGCATGGGTGATGCCCATGTTTTTTGAAAGCTAGGAACTTACCTGTATTCTTTTCTAGCAATTTATTTGACTTTACATGCATGATTTACTTGTTAGTAACAAAATTCTCATCTGTTCCCGATCTGAACTACCAAGGAACTGTTAATTTTAGTAAATTCCACATTTTGGTGGGTAGTAGTATGAGGCTAATGACAAAGCAAGTTGTGCATTTTGTTGTTTAAATGTTCAATACTTAAAACTGTTGTAGGAGTTGGAACAGTAGATCATGTCCCATGAGAAATGCTTGTGGACAAAGGGCACATGAATTGTTCAGAGATATTACATGGGCAGTTAAGTGTTGTCTACAAAAACATGTATATATAATATCCATGTAGCAGAAGACTCTAGAACCATGTGATGTTAAATTTACTGTGGGCTTTTGACCAGGTACTTTTACAATTAGTCTTTTCCTCCAAGAAGTTACTCTAGTAATGATCCAGTCACTGAGCAGCCTCAAACAACTGACATTGCAGCTAACCATATGCTGAAGTACTAAGCATGTTTATTCTTATTATAGCTTATTTGAATTGTTTGCCAGATATATGTAAATGTTTTTGATTGATTTTAGAATGTGTTGCTAATGGGAAAGAGACAAGATTTAGGGAGATATCTAATTACAGACAGAATGGAGTTATGTAGAGAATATTAAGCCTTCATATGTTATTGTATCATTTGATAGCAGAGGACTGTTTTGTTTTGTTGTTTTTTTA
Organism: Pterocles gutturalis; assembly: GCF_000699245.1. Classification (NCBI taxonomy): domain Eukaryota; kingdom Metazoa; phylum Chordata; class Aves; order Pterocliformes; family Pteroclidae; genus Pterocles; species Pterocles gutturalis. The sequence continues at coordinate 24,310 of NW_010128144.1, forward strand.
AACATTCTTATTTCCATAAGAAGTGTTTTCTGTCCCCTGGTACTCTGAGGCACTTCAATTACAATTTCTGTAGGAGTTATAGGAGGCTTTATGGTGGCATTTTAGGCTTTTCCAAGGTGAGATCATATCCTCGGCATCTGCTGTGGCTAGCAGAATTTCAAGAAAGCTGAATATATTTTATCTTTCTTTACTGCCTGCCCTGCATGTGTAAATAAGTATATATAAATATATGGTTCTCATTCACTCTTCTAATTATTATTTAAGATACTGTAATTATATAACAGAGTAACTGTAATTATATAACAGAGTACATGGACAGAAATGGATAAATGCCCCTGTACCCTCCTAGCAGTGGGGAAGTGTTTTCTTTCAACATGGTGATAATTTAGTTTTAGCATAATTTTGTAAATTTCTTATGCTAGTTAACTTTACAGAAACCAATTGCTAATGAGTACCCCCTCGAAATCTAAAATAAAGGTGAAAGAAACACAGGGATGGGAGGTTTCTTAGTGCCCTGTGATGGACATTTGTGACCAGCTGTGGACTTGAAGAAATCCAGTGATACGGCCATCTTTGGGTTATTTTTTCCTCCATGGTGGTACTTTAAAAATACAGTGTTGTAAGATGTTCTTCATTATTGTGTTTTGAGAATGACCGCGTGAGTCTGAATGTTTTAAATAGTTCTAGGCTTCTGAGTAAGACCTGAAGAAGTTGTTTAAGACTTTATGATGTGGTTACACACACAACCAGGCCCTTTTTAAGTATAATTAATTGTACTTTCATCACAGTAATTGTATTTTGTTTGCCTTAAACACTAATTATGTTTTAATGTGATGGACAAGTCACAGAATTTAAAATGTACGTTTATTTCCTGGAGAATATACATGCATGAGAAAATGACCAAATATATTAAGAAAGCATAGATATCTCATAGCAGAGAATATAAAATATGGGTGCTTTTTCTGATGACAGTGTTATGATAACCATCTGATTATTCTCAGGAATGAGATATTCATCTCTTACATTATTACTCAAGAGGCTAAATATGGAGCTCTGCCATCTCAGTTCTCTCGTGTGCTGTTTATCAGAGACACAGTGAACATCTTCATTTTCCATATTCATCAGGATTCAGGTTATACATTAACTGCTCTCTTTTGAAGTGCAGTCTGAAAGGGTCTAGCTCATAATCTTTTGTATTAAAGTTTGACTCAATTTAAGGACTGCAACTTTAGTACATACTGCAAAATGTGATAGAGGACAATGCTAAATTACTGTGGTAAATCCATCCTTTGTACAAGAGCACTTTTGGGTTTCCTTTTAATCAACAGTATTATGCTAAACCTTCTGGTGATCAAAGTATTGTAAGTTACTGAAGAAGTGTACACTGGTTTTGTACAGCTAGGATATGTTTTTAGGATGTTCAGTTGTTTTTGTGAAATGAACTGAATTGAAAATTCGCACTAGATTAATGACATTTGATATATAGGAATCAATCATAATGATTGAAATAATTTTCAGATATGTTTTTTATATTGTTTCATGGTTTTGAAAAATAACTGGCCTTGTATTCCTGGTGAAAGAGATGAAACGTTGTTAGCAATTACTCATACAAATACTGCAGAAGATTCCACAGAATAATGAAACAAGAGCAGTAGAAATGAGTGATAGGAATACTTTCCTTGTTTTTTTTGGTGAGTAAATAGAAAAATTTAACTAAAAGTGGGATATTACAGTTATGAATTTTCAGACTTCCCCTTGTTTGCATTCAGATTTATATCAATACAGAATGTAAGTTACACTTCCTTGTATTATAAAGAAGTTAGAATAAAATGCTGTACTTTTTATTCTATTATGTATTAGGGTAGTTTCTTTTTAAAATAATGAGTTTTTTTGAAATCAGATAATAGTCTGTAAATTAAATGACTGCTATGGTTCATCAAAACTCTTAATTAAAAAGAAGTAAATCAGTTCTCTGCAATTTCCTGTGCTGGTATGCTTACATTCTCTATCTAAAATATGAATTTGGGCAAGAGATCTGTCCCCTTCTTTGATGTGGCATTTTCTGTTCTGCAAGGATTGTTTCTGAAGCCTTGAAAATAATGATTTGTAACAACTCAGATGACCAGAAATTGAAAGATAAAAATGCAAACTTGTGATGGGTTAGCCATAAGTTGTCCCTTAACCCAGGACAAAACTGTAGTCTCTTAGGGAAAGTTCCACATGATTACAGTAAGATAAAAACAAGCTAGCAGTCCAGAAGGATTTTTGTAGTAGGACAGTGGATCTAGAATAAGTGTAAACATGATAGTTGTTCAGGTAGAAAGGAACAGCTTTGTGTTTTCTCTATCCTGTAAATGAATGTGTAGAAAGGTTCAGGAGCTAGGCAGTATTTGTCCAGCTGGGTGAAACTAGGTTAAACTTTACAAGTAGAACAGACATGACAGACTAATTGGTAGAAGATATGGTAAACATTGAAACACCTATGTCTACTTATATTTTAATTTATCTAAACTATGGTATGCTATGAACCACGAGTGTTTCTGTAAAGCTTCTATATGTTCACAGGCAGCAGGTGCTTTGGTGATGTAAACCAATGCGGTATCGGTTAAACATATGTAATTAATGTAAAAGTTTTTAGGAGTAACTGACAAGAAATTTTACCCTACATTACTGCTGACAGTTTACAGTGATTGTACTAACATGCTGTAAAGTAAGCCATTATGCGTCTCATAACCAATATGGAAGATGACAACCACATCTTACCTATTTTTCCGTAACTTAGTATAAAATGATTAAAGTAACTTGTCCTGGTGGAGGATTTGTCAGCTTCCCAGGTCAAGCTTTAGAAACTTAAAAAGTAAGTGTGAAAATCAGAAAGAAAATGCCCTGTTGACCGTATACTAGCTAGATAAAAAACAAAACAAAACAAAACAAAAAAACCAAAAAACCCCCAAAAAACCCAAAAAAACCCAAACAAACAAACCAACACCATCTTTTTATCAAGAAGACAAATACATTTTAGCGCAACATGTATTAGACAGAAGTTTCAAGCTTTATGAACTGCTGATAAACTGTTTTTTGTGCTGTCTTTCCTGAAGAAGAGAAGGATGGGTTGGAAGAATGTCAAGTGCAATGTTTGCCCACATTGTTTTAAAAGTTCATTAATGACAAAGTAAAACAACCATTCATGAGAGATTTAAATAAAAGTTTTACAGTCAAGACTCTGAAACTAATCTCCGTTCTGAGATCAGATGGGCCTGCATGGATGAACAAGGAGTTTCTGGCAAAACTCCAACATAGGCATGAGGTGTAGAGAAGTTGGAAGAAAGGACAGGTGGCCTGGGAGGAATACAGAGACTGTCTAAGCATGCAGAGACACACTCAGGAAAGCCAAAACCCAGATGGAATTGAATCTGATGAGGGATGTCAAGAGCAA
>NW_010128145.1:0-54772 GCF_000699245.1 Pterocles gutturalis
CCTGGAGACAGCATGAAGAATAAGTTGTTTCATCATCTTTCTAGGGATGGAGGTAAGGCTGACCAGTCTATAGTTACCCGGGTATCACTTTTGAATTTTATGAGATAGTCCAAATAATGGCATCTTTTAAAAGAAGATTATTTAATTAGGAGCGTACACCCCTCAACCACCAAAACGGAGGTGGAGAAAGATCCCTTCTTCTGGTTTTTGTGTGTCTTCCCCCCCACCCTTTTTTTCTTAATGATGGAAGAGTCAGCAGTTCAAAATGTGGTGAACAATTTACTAGCTCATATCACTGTTTAAAGGTCTTTCTGATCCATGAAACTGTACTAGTAATGTATACTATAGCTTCTTTTCTCTGACTTTTTGAAGCTTTATTTTTTTCTGAAAGCACAATATTAACATGATGAAAATCATACTATTTATTCTGTGTAAATTTGGTCCCTTTAAACAATATCCTGTAATAGTGTTTACAGTTTCTCAGCTGGTGTGTGCGTTAAGTATATCTTCTTACTGAATCAGTTAACAGAATAAAAAAGTTGCTAGAGGCTAGCCTGGATCCACCATACAGCTAATAGTTCTAATAGTTCTGTGAATTTTTAGTTGTTGTTGACAGAAAGAAAGTGTCATGCAACCAACAAGCCTCCTGCAGCCTATTGCCCATGGTACTGCTTTTATTCTGTCATTAATACCAAAGCACACTTTTATCAGTTTTCTCTTTATTGACAACGGCTGGTGTGGTGTCCCCTAGGGAATAATATCTGAAAGTTAGCTAAAGGTTTTTAAAAGCCTAGAAAAAAATCATACCAGCATTCCATACAATCTGTTTTTGAAGTTTTTTTAATGTTCATTCAGAATCCTTTACCCCAGTTGTCTTCTTCAGAATTTACTTTTTTGTGGGGGGTCTTTTGTTTTGTTTTGGGGCTTTTTTTGGAAGTGCCTATGAACTCTATTTTGCATTGATGATACTGGATATGATTAAGTACCATTGTGTTTCCTGTAGACATAATTGTATTTCTTTTATAGCATGAAGACTACTCATGGGTGTCTATGCAAAGATCACATTTTCTGCTGTGGTTTTTCTTACCTTATGATGCAAGTGATGAGGGTTTCTCAAGATTTGTATTAAAAGGACAAAAAAATCTTGATTGCACTTCTTACAGGAAACCTTTTTTAAGTAGAATTGCGAGACTAATAAATGATTGAAAAATTCTTTAATAAATGCTTCACTGAACCCAGGATCAAAAAGGAACAGTTCGGTACTTATAAGATACCCCAGGTAACAACATCTCACTGTTCAATTGGGCCAGGTGTCTGGGTTCTGACACCTTAGAATAATAAACAGGAAAGTTAATGGGGGAGATTTGTTTCCCTTCCTGATTTCAGAATACAGGAGATACCATGCAGGTACAGGAATACGCCACTCCCTTTGTGTGTTGAGGAGAGAAGGATCCAACCGGCAGTAGTTTGAAGTCACAGTGTTCGCCCAATTGCTACACCTTTCCACAGCACTCCAGCGTGTACACGGAACAGTATCATGGATCTCAAGTCTGCCCATATCTGGATACTTCTTAGCAACAGAGAAAGTCCATTTTTCCTGTTCTGCTTTTTTGTTGTTCTTGTTCAAAATTAAATCTAGTTTATATGTTCAGAAGGATATTATTTCTATGATAAGTTTTCGTAGGTGGAAGCTGGCATTACCTACTGTTTCATCTCATGATTTACTTTAGCTTTGTAAACAATGACATAAACAAAAATGTCTTTAGCTACTCTGCCAACTTATCCAGTCCTCTGAGTAAAATGTTAAATGCATAAGAATTTTGTCTATTCCTCATACTTGCTCCTGGACCTCAAAAGAGCTAAGAACAAGTAATCTCATTATTTTATGCAAATTTATATATAAAAGTATACACTACTCTATAAAATAAACCTAAAATTATAATTTTTCCAGATAGCAGGTGCCGTAGGGTTGACTGTCTGTATAAATCTGGAGCCATCTGATTGTAACTCGCTGTTTTACTTCAGAACTCTTCCTTGCAAAGTGTTTAAAGAAGCCCTGACTTGAGATGGTCATATTTATACTGTTTGAAGAGGATAGTCAATGTGTTTGAATCAATCTTATCCAAAGCCTAACAGCCCCATCTGGCAAGCAAACAGGACAGCAGTGGCAATCAAGTAGTTGGGGCAGGAATATAACCTTCAACGTGGAGCTAATGTGGTTGTGAAGATGTAAAAAAGCAGCAAACAGCTATGGTATTGTCCCTAGTGGTGAATTCTATCTTTCCAATGGCTGCTGTACTCAAAGGAGTGAAAAAAACCCAAAGAAATATTGCTAAGAGGTGCAAGTACGCAGCCTCACTGCCTTTAGGATAACTCTGTCCCACTGTTTTTTGGTAGAACTGCTTTCTGTGGATGGTTACTCAGGTGTGCATGTGTTTCCAGGACTAAACCATCAGACTGCTTTTCCTCACCCCTCTTTACCTCATTCACATATTGTCAGTGTATTGTGTTCTGTTCTCTAAATTTGAGAGGTGCTATTTGCTTTTATTCTTTCTCTAATTTTCTGGTTGCTTAGGTAAAAGTGGATAAATCTCTTGGATTTTGCTGTGTAATATGAAAAAAATGCTAGATATTCATTTTCTCTCTGACGTCCATGCACACTCGTATAGAAAACTTTCTGTGGTTATGATCCACTATCAGACTACCAGATGATCGATACAAGAGCATGTTGGGCATTTAATCACACCAGAAGGAAATCTAGGTAATAGTTTTAATTAATGCATATTCTGTTGTGATAATGCAAGGCAGCTCTTTCGAATGGATGCAAATTAATGATGTGAAAAGTGAGGAAAAATACGAAGGCCGAGACATTTATTGTCAATAATGTACAACCTTTCTGGCCAGAGCAGGTTAGTTTATTTTGGTATTCAAAAATAGATGCATTTTAAGGTCTCTCTCATGCCACAGCTTGTCTGCTATGGAATGAGCAGTGAAGTGAGTGCTTCTGGGTCCCATTAGAGTTACTCAGTGCAGACAGCTTGAGTCCACTGCATAAGATTATAGTGGTTCTGCTTGTGTATGATGGATTAACTTACCAAGGAAGCTTCTGTACCTGTGCAATTACACCCAAGCACAGACCTAGAACAAGAGCAGGTTTGTATTCAGGCGCAGCCTACTCATGCCTGAGAAATTGTTCTTGGGCCATGAACAAGTTCCTGTCACCCTCTCAGCTGTCCTGAGAAGCTGTCCCCAGGAGCTGGCAGGCTGCAACGGGCTCCCTTGACCATGTGTTGAGCACCCCGCTTCCAGGTCTGTCTCTGCCTAAGGAAGGACTTGTGATATGTTTTAGTTTTTATCTCCTAAATTTAATGACTAAAAGAACAGTCTGAGTCTTATCTCCCATTTGATGATTAAACACTTTATTTTACATTTCAAGTGTTTAAATGTGTGATGGTTTATCTGGGGAATGAGAACATTATAAACCATAAAGTATTCTGGACTATATCCAGTGCTATGCTCTGAATTCTCTGATGTGCTTTGAAGGAGAGCAAACATAGATTTTGTTTTAATTTGGCTGAGTTTACAGTTATTTTGCGTTGCTAGAGCAGGACATACCTACTACAGCTTATCAGAAGTTATTGGGCTTTATTTTTCTGATTTATACCTAAGGAGTAAATTTATTTTTTTGCCAAAAGGAGAAGAAAAGAGTTAAGCCTCCACTTTCTATTAAGTGGAAGATTGATTCCTCGTATTCTTATAAAAACACAAACAGAAAAGTCAACAGTTACAAAGGTGTTTGTTTCTGATTGTGCTTTTTTTTACTGCAGCCTTCCCTTACAAGATTGTAAGAATCCTTAAGCTTTTATAAGACCAATGTTAAGATTGGCAAAGAGGTGGTATCATCAGTTTCTTTTCTTAGAAAATAATTCTGAGATTTCCACATGTGACGGCTGTGGTGCTATACCTAATCTCATTTGAAAGGAAAAAACAACACAGAAGGACAGCAGAACTTGAAAAACATATTACCACTTTTCTGATCAAAGAAAAGGGGAGTTAAGACTAAATTGCAGAGCATCCTTTTTAGGGGCTATTTTTTGGGAGCATTACCATCACACAGGAAGGGGTGTGTAGGAGCGCCAGGAGATAGAGCCCCAAATCTGAGCTTTTTTTAGAACACTTATTCCTCACAGTGTCTGGGGGGATGAGAAATCCTTTTGATTTTAAGCACAGGGTAAAAAGAAAGCTGTCTTTATATTGACTTTCTGCTTATGGTTGGATTTACTATTGTATCTTTTTGCTAAGATCAGGCATGGAAAGACAGAAGCATGTCTGTGAAGTACCTAACACTTTTTTTAGGAACCAGAAAGAAACAGGTGGGTATTTAAAAAAAGAAAAAAATATTTCCTTTGGAATAGTGATCTGTAAACTGAGTGTGACAGGAAAAGAATAAAGGTTATAAACAGTGATTGCACATGTACAAAGGCACACAGTGAACAATACATTTTACTAAGGATCAGGATTGCCTCTTCTCCTTAATGGCACTGGGAAGATCACAAAGCAGGAGAATTCAGAAATTTCATTCATTGGTTTGTGTTATAAGCTGTTGATACATGTGCTCCAGTGATGATGGTGTCTGATGGCATCTTATCTGCATAGGAAACTCATATTTTTTTCACTGCTAATAACTACAGAAAAAAATCTTTACCATTTCTTTTAAAAAGAAAAATACTATTGCTTCATAATGAATGTCGCACTTCCCTTTTTTATCTGTGCTTTGCTGTCTCTAGGAGTTGAGTGACTTGAAATTAACATAGGGGTAGCATTAATCCTTTGCAAATAGTGGAATCAGAATGTGATGGAAGTCAGTTGCTCTGCAAATATGCAACTAGTGTGATTCTAAGTGCCATATCAAGCCCCACAGCCCAAGCAGGTTAATAAGTACAGAACTCTTAGCAGCTGGAATGCTAAACCTGCATAAGAGAGATGGAATCCATCTAAAACAAAATATTATCAGGCTACTGACACATAAAATTTAAAATCTTATAAGGAACTTTTTATTTAAAGAGTGAACAGAAAATCAAAAATCAGTGTCAATCAATACATAGAAAAAAAAAACAAACCCAACTTTAACTAAATATTTATACATCGACTGTCTCCATAGTAATTATTACTATTCTGGAAAGAGATGGAATTGTGGACAGCTTTCAGCTCAGTGCTCAGCAGGTAAGAAAAAGTCAAATATGAGATTAGGAGCTATTAAGAAAAAAGTGAAGGCATTGTTACACTAATGTATCAGATGAATTTTTATACATATCTTGAAGGTTGCATGCTATTCTGGGAAAAGTTGCTACTAAAAGTATATCTTTAAAAAAGACATGGGAGAGCTAAGAGGGGTAAAGAGGAGGCATACAAGGTTGACCAGAGATAGAGAGCTCCACTTCCACACAGGAAAAGCCTTGTATTGTTTGGGATGCTGAAAGTACCCAAAGAAACTCTACCTGAAGGCACCGTACCTGCCTTCTGCAACAAAATTCACTGTGGGTCTTGCTACACATCACCTAGGCTATTATATCTACCACCTGCCAGCATGGACTATCCTGTGCCTTTTAGGCTGAGGAAGTGAAGAGGTGTTATATATGAGACATCCTGAGGATGAAGCCTTTAACTAAAGGGTCCTGAAAGTGTTGGTGGCCAGAAACTTTTGTGGGTATTTGCCCACTTTCTCAGCTTGCCTCATAGCAGGTCTGAAGCATATTTTATTGACTTATTTTGAAGGCAATAAACAAAACTGAAGGGGCTCATCCAATGTGGCAGTTTAGGTTCAAAAAGGGAAGAAAGAGAGGTGTGTAATAGTTTTAAAGAGAATCTCAAATTCAAGCAACAAAAACAGACTACTACAGCTATCCTACCATCACTGCTATAGCTACAGTGAACACCTGATTCAATAGACCTAAATTCATTTTTACTCAGAGAAGCAGATAAATACTCCACTCTCACCAGAATTTAAGTACACTTTTAGAGTATAGTTTGAGTTTTAAATGGTTTGATGATTGAGAGATTAAAGTTTAAAAAAACCACTTTAACTTGATTGAGTTATTTCTTAAATAGTCCCTTTTCTTTTACCTTTCTTTGTTGTAGCTGGCATCTGTATGTGTTGTAGCTCTTTAAACCACCTGCAAGTACCCAAGTTGGAGATAGGGAAGTATGGGGCTTCTCCATCTAGCTCCTCCAGCTTTCTGGTAGCTATTTGGTTTGGCAGTGCAATGTTTTTTCATTAATTTTCTTTAAAAAACCTTCCTTTTTTTCCCCCTTCTCCTCCTTACTGACACATAAGACATCCTCAACTGGAGAGGGCTTTTGCATGAGTTACATGAAACACTCTTTAGTGAGAGGTTTGGAAAGTTTAGCTTCCTACATTTGTCGTTGTGTATGGTTTTGTGTGTTGTAGAGCCAAATATACTTCAGTCTTCCTTAATTCAAATATTTCTCATTTTTTCTAGGCAGGTTTCAAGATGTAGCTATTTTGTTTGTTGTTAATTTCTGGCTGTGTTAATTGGGTTTGGGGTTTTTTTTCCCCCTTAGTTTATATGTATTGAATTGAATTTAATTAAACCTGTTTGACAGACAGCTTCTTCCTTTATTCCCACCTGACACATCACAAAATGTCTGCTTTCATTTACCCTGGCATCAATTCACATGTAATTCCATCAGAGCTACTTGGAGTTACTTTGAATTTACTGCTGTATAAACAAGAACAAAATTTGATCCCATGATTGACAATTACAGACATCTGAATGGAGGGAAAAACCACAAACCTTTCCAAAACAGTGTTCAGTCTTTACTCTTAGTGCATTTCATGTCACTAAGGAATGTGTCAAGTGATTATGCCAGTGACCATGCAGTAGGAAAAGAAATCTAAATGCGTGAATATAACAATTGGATATTACTAATGAGCAAGCTTGCAAATTAGCATATTCTGACATAATGAAGCCTAGCATGAGTCAGTCTCTGTTTTTAGAGAGCATACCATAAGATAGATATATATATATATAATTTTTTTTTGTTCCCTGAAATAAAAGAGAGAGTAGAAACACTGTAAGGACATTTTGAGTGGCTACTCCTAGCCACGCTTGCCTCTGGTCTGTAATCGCTATTTCATTTTCTGAAACAGAAATCTTATCTATGAAATCATATGCTGCAACTAATTGCTTCTGAGTTGTGTGAAGGCATTTGACAATCAAAACATTACAGTGATTTTTATTTGCTCTTCAGGAGAGGATTTTTTTTTTTAACTGCAAGAGATTAAGCAAAACTAAGAAAAGATGTGTGTAATCTTTACATCTAGCCCTACTTCTACAAAAGTCTAAAATGTCAGTAGTTCAGCTTCCAAAGGTTAAAGTGCCATTTCCTGATGTTTAACGGACTTTCACTCTGTTCTGCAGAAAAATGGAAAGGAAGAGGAAGAGCAGGGTCACATTTTGAGTCAGCAAGAAGACGGAGTAGAGCTGTCCTTTATCATATCTCTGGACATCTACAAAGAAGAGAAAAGAACAAATTAAAAATTAATAATGTAGGTGTAATTCCTGTCTTTTTCAAAAATGTACTCTTTGTACTGTGGGTTTTTTGGTTTTTTTTTTAATGTGCTGTAAAAGGTCAGTGGGTACCTGAGAAATGTCCTAGTCGTAATTTTACGGTAATAAAAGGAGTAAAGTGCAGTTCACTTAAGTGCAGTTCTGCCTACTATGGTACTTGTTAAACTTTATACAGCAAAAGACTGCATTTATCCATACTGTAAACAGACATTTATTTAACCCTAGGAAAGCCCCATTATAAAATTTCTCAGAACTTAATTTTAGGTTCCAATTTACCTTACCGTCCCAGTTATTTTGTTTCAATAATTACTATTTGCCAAAAGCATAATGAAGAAACTCAGGGTGTTACTCTAGCTGAAAGTCTCTATGATGTGTAAGCTCCAGAGGGCCACACTTCATTTAGGCAGCTTTTCATGTGAATGTCTCCAACTTTGTGTGGAGTAAATTTATCTTTTCATTTCCTAATTGAAGTAGTAATTTTTCTTTCTTTAAATTACTTCTATGTTCCCCTGGTAACTATAACTAATAAGTAAGTTCAGAAACACCCTGTGAATGTTGAAAAAAACAAATCAAACAATAGATAAAACCAAAAATAAATCAACAGAAATACTTCTGAAGAAATACACTGAGGAGAAAGAATAAATCTCCCGCTCTATGGAACTATGTTTCAGGAGAGAAGTTAATGCAGAGCAAAACTAGAAATGCATATGAAACTGGTATTTGCATATAAAAATTTGCTAGAATAATATCTGGGAGCCTATTCCAACAGTGACAGCCTGTAGTTATTAGAAGGTGGTGTTGCAAAAGGAAGTTTTTCTTGAAATCTCAGAAGAGTATTTAATTTCTTTGTTGTATATCGTTAGCATCAAAAAGCTAAAATCTGTGATAGAGCCAAAAGATGAAAATAGCTTTTTTTTTTTTTTTTTTTTTTTTTTTGTGGTTAGGGGGAGGATGGAAGACAGACAATGGAAAAAGTAGCCAAAGGATATAGATCATGAATATCCACTGGGCATGTTCCTTTTATTGGTTACCAAAATGAAGCAGCAGTGCAGATACATCCTTCTAGACATTACAATGTTAGAAATTAAATGCAGAAAAACTTCATACAGACTAAGGACATGAAAATACACAACTGCTATATGTCCCAAAGAGTATACTGTCACTCCCACTGAATGTAAAAGTTAAACGTTAAAAAATGTTAAATGTTAAAAACAAGGTTAAAAAGCTAAAAATATTAAAAAATATTAAATGTTGAAAAAGTGTAAAAATTACACTGGTTTGAAACATCTGTTGTCAGACTAATTTACTACCTTTAGTGCATAGATTTTTAGAGCTATGAATTGGAAGTCGTTAAGAGGAACATTTTCTTCTCTGTGATTAAAAATGGGCTGACACTAACAGAGAGAATTCAGCCCCTAAGATTAATGAATGAGAACAAGAATGGAGAAGGCAAGGCCATCAGTATTTCAAAAGAAACACACAAAGAGAAAGGCTATAACCAGCCAGGCAAATGTAACTAAGTCTTCGGTCATGCAGTTGTTGTCTTTTTATATTCTTAATGAATAACTTCAAGATCAGAAGTAATCTTAGTTTGCTGAATACACAGTATTTTAATTTTTTTTTTGTGAGGCTCTTCATTACTGGAACAGCATTAATGAGAGACATAATGACAGTGAGCAAGAATTTTTTTAGTAAACAATACAAGACTGTTCATGTAGCATGTGCTGCTTTTCAGGAGGGTAGGTGTTTTTGTTAAAACTCTGAAGGATAAAAGCTAAGAATTTGTAAAACTGGTGCGTGAGGCTGAATTCTTTGTTGCAAAGACCTTTGCAGGTAGATGATAAAGACTCGAGACACATGACAAAGCTAGGTATAGTCTAACAATGAAGTTAGATCTGAAGCTGTGTTATCATAGATTCATAGAATTATAGAATGGTTTGGGTTGGAATATTATTATGGTATTATGGTGGGTCTACATTAGTATTTTGGCTTAGATCAGGAGTGCAATTTTAAAGAGAATCAAAAAGTTATTCCTACTATTTGTGCTTTGGTTCGTAGCAGTCTTGGGCACACAAACAGAGTTCCCTCAGATGAAACTAAAGCAGGAGAGGTGCTCCAACTACTTGTAGCTGTTCAGTCCACAGGACCAGGCTAGAGTTAGTCTGAAACAACTTCCTGGCAGCTTTGAAATATGTAAAGACAGGGTGTTTTTTCTTTGGCACCATCTATTCCTTTCTATATGTTTATTCCTACTTGCAGTACTGTGTCCTCGTGTATACAAAGCTTTAGCCTGTAGTCCAGCAGAAAAACATTCCTCTTCAGTCAGAATTCACGCAACAGAAGAAGAAATAGTTTATCAGATTCAGTCCCCTCCTCATTCTATTTAATCTGTTCCTTATTAATCTTCTTCCTGCCCCAACATTCACAAAGGTTATTCTGTCAACAGAACCATCTGTCTAAATAAGCGATGACTACATTAGAAAAAAATTAGCATTAGTTCTTGCCTGCATATGAGTATGTCATATTTCTTTATGCTTTCTAAAAAAGTTACATCATTGTAAGAAATGTGTCTGTGTGATCAAATTGTTGGTTTGTCTCATTTCATTTTTTTCTCTCCTTTTCAGAATGTTTTTGTAGATAAACCAGCATTTCCAGAATACAAAGTTTCAGATGCAAAAAAATCCAAATTCATATTGTTGCATTTTAGCACTTTTAAAGCTGGCTGGGACTGGCTTATTTTACTGGCAACGTTTTATGTTGCTGTGACTGTACCTTACAATGTTTGCTTTATTGGCCATGATGAGCTGTCTACAACTCGAAGCACAACTGTCAGTGACATTGCAGTGGAAATTCTGTTTATCATCGGTAAGATATGCTTGGGGTTTGTTTGGGTTTTCTTTTTTGACATTTAAGGGTTTCACAGAATGTATAACAACAAGAGGAAATATATCACTTTCCTGATTTTAGAGAAAATCAGTTTTAGCTGTACAGTTTCAAATTTTTATCTGAATTTTAGAACATAGGTTTTTTTATTTTCTTTTTTTTTTTTTATTTAAATAGATTCAAGTAGTCCTGCTCTTACTCAAAAGGGACCTTTGAGCTTAAGTAAGATTGAAAAGCATTGTTTTACTCTGTGGATGCCTAAAACTTTCCCAATGTAGGGGTCTGCCCTGAAATTACTGTAGTGTTGTTCATAATGTACTTTTTTTTAAAAATTACCTTTATCTGTTGATAATATGCAGGTGGAGAAGCTGTTATTTTAAAGAAATAAGCAAAGTTGAGTTTATCTTTCTTGAATAAAAGAAGGCTTAGGACATGTTCTAAGAGAGAAAGAAAATGAACAAAAGAATTAAATCATCCTCCGATTTGAAAGTTCTTTTTCTACTTTACTTTTCTCTTCTCTATTTTTTTCCTGAAAAAATGTGGCTTAACTCATATATTAAAAGCAATGTTATGATCTTCTCTAGGAGAGCTAAAGATGACTGAAACCTCTTAAATGCTAAGCAACAACTCTGAATGTCTTTAGTGTAACAGAATTTTTTCTTCCAAAAATTTTGAAAAGTTTATTCCATTTCTCTGACAGTTTTATTCTAGACAGTAAGACACGTAGGTGATGTGGCTGATGGAAGAATCAGATGTCATGACGGACAAATATTTGTGTTTCCTCCTTTGGATATGGATTTGTCATTAGGTTTAAGGTCTAATTTTCCCCTTTCATGCTCACTATTAGATCTTGATTGACTCTTTCATGTTAATGCAAGTAATCCACATGGAATGATACTGAAGCGCTGCAGTAAGAAACCTACATTCAGCAATGCAGATCATGGAGGATCATCTTTTGTCTTGTGTAAAAAGAGCAAGGCTATGATTCCAGTCAGTCATAAATGACTCCACATTCCAATTTAAGGAATATAAAATGAAATAATTCCACTTGATACATGGGCATCTTTACAAAAACAGTAGATTCAACGTTAAGATATTTTGATAATGGTCGTATCCTTCACCCCACACTGGTGTAGAAAACGGGTTTGTGTTATGAATGTGTTTATTAGAAACTGAGCACGAGAGTATAATCTGTATCTAACTGATTTATGTGCTGTAGAATTCATTTGAAGCAAGACAAATTGCATACTGCTCAGTGCTACTTTTCTGTTCATATCCTTTGCTGGAAATATAGAATTCTTACAGCAGTAAGAAAAAGCAATGGTATCTCTATGATCAGTAGAGTAGCTGGGTAAGAAAAATAAAAGGAAGAAGATCTTCTGAAAATTTTACTTCATGTTTTCTGGCTAAACTTCTAGGTCTATCATCCAGGAAATCAAACTATGGTTGTAACTAAATACATTCAAAGAAAAGAGTATAAAATACTAGAAAATACTTCTTTGCGTGTTACTGGTAGTCACAAACACTGTACTGTAGCATACTAATATTCCTCCCTCACAGTTTCAGTAATGGCTCAATTTTCTGCAAAATAATTATTTCTAAAGTTGCTATCTGTTTTCAAATTTGTGGCTCTGGGGAAAGGTTTATAGAGTATTTTCTGGACATTGTCAGACTGCATTTAAATCTTTGCAGTGAATTTTAAGAAAATAGTGTGTTTATAGCCATCTCTCAGTGGCCCCTTGTCCGTTAAAATATTAAATGAATGTATCTCAGAACATGTGTAAGATTGACAGCATACATAAATTTAAGCATAAGTTTCACTGCATTGTTGCACTGTGGCTCTGGCAAGCACACCTTTGATGGACGTTCTATGTGCTTTGAGAAAAGTCAATGAGAAGCATTGAGTAAAATTCTTTTTATGATGCTGCTGCCTCAGAATGTCAGTTGGGAGATATGTCTGAGAGGGGACCTTCAGCTGTATTACAGCTCCATAATCCTGGATTGGAGAAAAGAGTTTCTCTGCTTTGATTTTATTAATATTTCTCAGAACATAGAATAATATTCCTTTTATGCACTTACGTTACATAAACTCTAATTTGGACTTAACACTATCTTCATTTATAGCTATGTTATCAAAGGGAGCAAAAAGGGAGATAAAACAAAAGGGAGAGATGTCTGCTCCTCTATTCAAGGGAAATAATAGGATAGAGGCTAAGAGTTTCCTTTAAGCAGAAGAGTTTGAATAAAACTAGTGGCTAAAGAAAATCTTTTAAGCTTATCCAATTTATGTTTTAGCATATGCTTAAACATGATAAAAATACATATGGAAGTGTTGTCCTGACTTGCGGTACTTATGAGTAGGAGTGTTGATCTAAATTAAATTACTTATGAGAAAAGAGCATATCTAGCTACAGGTTTAACTGCTTTAACCTTTAAATCTCTCTGAAACATAAACAGAAGATAAACAATAACGCTAACTCATTTTGTGATGTCTTTGGGGAAGAGGTTGGAGAGAGAACATAATTAAGGCTTCTCAAATTAAGTGAAAATTATTTTTTGTTTGATGTTTCCTATATATGCTAGTGCTTTGATAACTTTGTAATATGTGCAAACTTTCTCTAACATTCTCCTGTAAATAAATCTTTTGCTTCCTCTATCTAAATATAGTTTAAAACTAGTTTAGTTTTATCATTTTTTGACTGTTGTATGTATCTTAAAATCATGAAGAGGTGGACAGAAAAACTTTTAAACATTAGTGTATTTAAGCAAACACACTAAAACCTTAGCATTTCATCTGGTGAGTGAGATTACCTGCTTTATTGCACTATGTACTTCAAAGTTTATGCCCCTTAATTTGCACAGGCAATAGGTAGGTTTCATTTGTAAATAGCTATATCTGGGGGATAAAGTTTCAGTATTTCTAAGAAGCATAATGAATCTTGATTACTTTCCAATAGTACTTGTAAAGTTTTCTCTCTTTTGGAGAATTTATTAGTAATAACGTCCTGACTGCATAACTTCTACTATTCCATAACTAACCGAAAAGTGGGAGCCCTAGTCATTCCGTTTTATTAGTAATAACGTCCTGATTGCATAACTTCTACTATTCCATAACTAACCAGTCCAGTGCTTTTCTTTCTGCAACTGTTTCATTCTAGTTTTAGGATAGTCTTTATTATTATTATTATTTTTAAAACATTATTGAACAACTTAATTGAAGTAAGTAACATTACCGAATAAATTATTAATACTTTATTGCTAAATGCTCAGACTCACTCAAAGGAATATTTGAAAAAGATGCGTTCAACAGGAGTTGAGAGCTCAGAGACAATGCAGACAGGCTTTCAGGGTAATGGTAATACATGATTTGCTGGATAAGATCAAATGTGCCTGAGTATTTTGTCTTCTAAGTTAGCCAGGAACAACTATAGATACAAGACCTCTAAAAATAAGTGACCTTTAACTTTTGATTTTAGTTTTCTATTTGCGGATCATCCAGTTTCTAGTGGAAGATGGAAAACCTTGGACAGGAATCATAACTGTAAAATTATACCCCTTATAAACATACTGGCAACAGTAATTTTAAGTGATTTTCTGCAATGTACTCCCTTGCCTACCTGTGGAAAAAAAAAATACCCATCCCTTCCCCAACTCTCCATACACACACACTTGCCTGAAGACTTCATCTATGACTTCCACTTTCAAGAGATAAAATTAATCATGGTTACTAAGATAGCTTCTCTTGTATGTGTATCTCTCTCTCTCAATAAATATTATTTTATCATGAATTTCAGTTTTTAAAAGGAGCATATTTAGAAGCCCTAAATCTGTGATTTATGTTGCGTGATACTATAGATTAAAAAGATTTGTTGGCCCATTAGTGTCTATCACAAATGTAAATGACCCAAAATCTTTCCAAAACTGTATTAAAGAGAGTAGATTTAGACTAGACATTAGGAAGAAATTTTTTACTGTGAGGGTGGTGAGGCACTGGAACAGGTTGCCCAGAGGAGCTGTGGGTGCCCCATCCCTGGAGGCGTTCAAGGCCAGACTGGGTGAGGCTTTGGGCAAACTGATCTAGTAGAAGGTATCACTGCCTATGGTGGGGGGGTTAGAACTATATTATCTTTAGGATCCCTTCCAACCCAAACCATTCTATGATTCTATGAAATCATATGAAGCCCTGGAGTCTCAGATGTTTAATAAGTAGTGATTTAAAAATATGATACAAACCCAGTAGAAATTCTTATCATCATTCATGACTTACACAGCCATTCAAGTACGCGTATTATTGTACTGAAAATAATATATGTTAAACAAAATTTGTTGGAATCAGATGAGATCATATTAAATTACTTGCCAATGTGACACCTAGCTACAAGAAGGGCCGTAAGGAGGACCCAGGGAACTACAGGCCTGTCAGCCTGACCTCGGTACCAGGGAAGATTATGGAACAGCTCACCTTGAGTGTGCTCACACGGCATGTAGAGGGCAACCAGGGGATCAAGCCCAGCCAGCATGGCTTCATGAAAGGAAGGTCATGCTTGACCAATCCAATTTCCTTCTATGACCAGGTGACCCGCCTAGTGGATGAGAGAAAGGCTGTGGATGTCATCTACTTGGACTTTAGCAAGGCCTTTGACACCGTGTCCCACAGCATTCTCCTAGAAAAGCTAGTGGCTCATGGCTTAGACAGGAACACCCTTTGCTGGATGGCCAAGCCCAGAGAGTCGTGGTGAATGGAGTTAAGTCCAGGTGGTGGCCAGTCACCAGTGGTGTTCCTCAGGGATCTGTTTTGGGGCCTGTCCTGTTTAACATCTTTATCAAGGGAGCCTATAAACAGGAGGCAGAGCAACTGTTTACAGGGGTTGATAGTGACAGAACAAGGGGGAATGGTTTTAAACTAGGAGAGGGGAGATTTAGTTTAGATATTAGGCCGAAATTTTTCACGCAGAGGGTGGTGAGGCACTGGAACAGGTTGCCCAGAGAAATTGTGGATGCCCCATCCAATTTATCTCTGAGCATCAAAGGTCTCATCTGTGAGATGAGATTGACATGAACATAACATGAAACCATATACAGTGACATTATTCATATACCTAATATTAGGGAGGGAAGGCCATAATAGGACTATGGATTACCTGGTAATGTGAATAAACAGTACTAAATGTTTATGTTGAAAAGCAGTAACAAATTTCCTAAAGATTCTCCCTCAAAATGTCAAATTGAAGTTGGAAAGACTACTATATTGTTATAAATTTTTCCAATAGTCTTCCTTACGTAACCTTGTAAGGAGAACAGATGCTAGTCTGCACACAAGATGCTGCTTACAAGCACAAATACATCCACCTGGACATAAAGGAGACAAGGATAAGCCACAATAACTTAGAAGCAATTATTTCCATTAAAATATTTCTGTATCTTCAGGTAGATGCAGATAAAATTTGACGTGTGTTGGTTCTGCTGACTTCTCTCCATTTGCAGAGGTGTGATGTTACTGTTACACATTGTCAGGCAGCTTCTCACAGAATGAAAAAAATGTATGCTCGTAGATCTAAGCAAAGTTTTTAAGAAATCACTGCCCCAAAATGTTGCATACTATTCCTGAAGTTGGGAGACACCTTACAGTTAAGAAAAGAAAACTGCTTATCTGAGAAAAAAAACTTTTCCTGAGGCTGTAATGAACCACAGTTACTTAAAATACTGTTGAATTGGTTACCAAAAGGGATCCTTATGTATTGTGCCATGTACCGTCAAAGTTAAAGGTAAAATCCAAGAAACAAATATTTAAAGAAGTATTGAACAGGCTCCATTCTGAAATCTGATTTTGTGAAGGAATATATTAAACAAAGCAAGTGGATTGTGCAGGATAAAGGTCTTTTAATAAACACATGTAAGATGATGGGAACCTCACGAGTATAGAGTAAAATATGCAACATTTACCATATGTCATTCCTTGTTATTCTGGGGAGAGCTCTGTAGGCAGCTTATAGATGGGTCAAGATATTCTGCAACTGTGCTTCTGGCAAATATGGTCATTGTTCCATTTCTCAGCTGTCCTAGATGAATCTCTTCAGACAGGTTATTTTTTTTTCCTACTTCCTATTTCACAATGAGGCTTGTGACATCAGAGTGGCAGGATTCTGAGCACTTAGGAGTGCTAAGAGCACTTAAGGACTGATTCTTCATCTCTTTTGTCTGAGATGTGGTGCTACTGTAAAGAAAAAAAGAAAAAGCAGTGTGACAAATCATTTCACCTATAGTCAATCTACACATTGGGAACTGATGTAGTACTAGTTTTGTACGTAATTTTCACCCTGCTGCCTTTCCTTTCAAAAGGTATACAAAGTTAAAACTACCCTGTGATACAGAGTATGACTGACTTGCATAATAGCTCCAATCAGACAAAGATGGTATTTAAGTTATCCTTAACACAATGGTAAAACAACACTATATTGTTCAGTAAGATTAAAGTCTTTTAATTAACCATCTAGGTCATTTCCAAGGTAATGCTTAGATGATTATTAGTTTACCATAATTTTTGTGAGCTTGCATGTGGTATTTTTCATTTTTTTAATGATTTATGTAAAATATCCTATATATGTGAATTATTGTCAAGTACCATGCGGTAATTTCTGAGAAAAATATTTCAGGTTTCTCACTTGGAATTGGTCAATGCACAAAGCAATTGCCCCATTGCCCACTGAATGTTTCACTTGTTCCATCTTTTCATTGTTGTCTCCAGAATTTGTTTAAAGTGTGTCATGAACTGTGTTCATGAAACACCTAACAACCACGTTAGCTTGACACGCACTGAATTTAGTGAAAAGTTAAGTCATACGATTGATGTTTCTTCATTCTTTGGAATTGCTTCTTTCAGACATATTTCTGCAGGTTCTGTTGAGAAAATTACCCATGTAGAAGCTTTCACACTTCTGCAGTCACAGATACTAGATTCTTTAAAAACAGAGTTAGTGGTTCATTTTTCTGAAATATTTTTACTTCTTTGCTTTTCTTTCAAGACTCCAAAGTCTGTATCTTCCTTTGTAGAACAGTCAATATGATATAATTCAGTTACTCAATACATTCATGAATTGAGTCTGTTTTTAAAAGGGAGAGCATAGTTTATAAAAAAGAAAATCTTTCCAGGTTTAGTATGTTATTGTAAAAGTCACAATACATGATGCTTTTCTGGCGTATCAACTGCTGCAGAACTGAGATTAGGTAATCCCTGTTTAACACCCTCATAGCTAAGGAGAGCAACTTGAAAAGGTGAACTGAAAAGGCTAAAAATCAAGGAAGTAGATAAAAGAATGTGACTTTTAATTTTTTAAGTTTGTGGTCTTTTGTCCAGTTTCATGATATTGGGATTTGAATTCATGGACTCTCAGCACAGCAAAGAGTTGCAATTAAACACCCTGCGTTAACGCTGGTGTGCTGGCCATTCTGTATGTCCCAGCAGGACCACAGCAATGGGTACAGCAGCCCAAGTATGGTGTTTGGTAGAGCATACCATACTTATGCATTAACACTGACCGTGCAATACTCCTGGAGGGAGTGACTTTTTTTTACCACAATAGCCATTCAAACCACTAACGCCTTCAGATTTCAGTTTTTTATATTAATGGATAATTTACCCAAGTAAAACAGCATTTCCACTTGGGTGTGACTTCAATGTACCATTACCTTCCACTGTAAAAACAAATAGTAAGGAAGAGGAAATATCAGTCTGACAGTTACAGACGGATTTCAGGAATCAGTTCTTCCATCCTACCTGAGAATAAATCTTGCTCCATTAAAATAACTAAAATTGATGTCAGTTTGTCGAACTGCAATGGAGCAAGGCTGAGAACATACGCCATAACACTGCCTTAGAACAGGGACAGTGACACTCTTCATGTGCTGTATAGTGATAAGGATCTTGGTGTCCAGCTGTAAATAAAATCTTTGGACTGGAGAAATTTGACTGGTAAAACAGCTTAGTGTATTCAACGGTGACTAAAGCAGAACAAAGTCTGTGTATTACATTCGTTCCACACTAGTAGCAGTTTTTTTCAGAGGACCATCATATTAAATTAATGTGGTATCCTTGTCCTGAGGATTTTAAGGATTTGTAACTTTAAACTATGCTTCCGTCATTCATCTGAATGCTAGTCATCCAGCTAAAGCCACAAGACCTCTAAAAAAGAGCTTCTTTGAATGGAGGTGTAATGTATCTCTGAAATGATGTTCTTAACCTCTGTGACCACCCACACAAACCAAACGGGTTTGTTTCCACAATATTCTGGAGAGCTAATGGCCAGGAGAAAACATTGCTGGGGGTTGCACCCTAGGAAAAATGGGAGGGAGAGGTATACTTGATAGCCAAATTTTACAATTTTAAATGTACCTCTCCTTAAGGACTAATTCTAATCCTTTTACATAATTTTCTTTAATTACCACAGTACTCAATAAAATGTTTTTTTCTGTTTAAGCTGTGGAAGAAAGCAAATTTTTTTACTTAACAAAATGCCATCCTGATGGTAAAATGGTTGCTTTTGATGTTCCTTTTTAGATTTCAAGTCCATTGGGACCTGCACTTTATATCTTGGGATATTTAATTTCTTTAATTTCTAGCAGTATAAAATCTGGGCTGGCTCCTTCCTTCTCACTGTTACCTATGTCAACACAATACATCTGAGATTTCAGTTATATGTTGTTTTATATGACCTTTCAGTTCATAAAGATTCTGATAAGAATGAAAATTTTTGACCATCTAGTTCAATCCTAAATAGAAGACATTATATTTAATCCAGGTGTTAATATTAATTCCAATAAACTGTGTTTGGCTAATGCATATTTTCCTGAAGGACATCAGCTCTTCTTCAAAGACGTCAGAGAAAGGAGAATCCACAGCTATACTCATCTGTGGCTTGTAAGCGACATATTTATTTTTTGTATTTTTTTATCAACCTGCAGAATTGACGTCTTGTTAAGTGTTTTTTATTACTAGTTTGAAGTGTTGCTACCTGCTAATCCTTAGTTAGGGTACCCTGGATTGTAATTTAGCATCTGATATGATACAACCATGCTTTGCTGTTTCATTCCAAAATCAGATAAGAAGTATTTACTGAATACATCTGTTTTTTTCTACAAGATTATTAATAACTTATAACGGGATGCCACTAGTACAAGGGAACTAAAGTTACAGATTAACGTTTCTTTCCTAATACATCTAAAACTTTAACTTTCCTTCATCCTGGCTACCAGTGATTTATTTCTCTTTCCCAAACAGGTCTAGATTTAACATCAAATTTTCTGTGGTTTAGATTGGTTGTTGCTTAGTATCTGTTCACCATTCGTTTTGTCTTTCTTAAAAAGAAAAAAAGAAATGCTTTTCCTTCAGCAGCTGCAACAGGCTATTGTAAAGACTTATTATTTTGTTATGTATTTGTTATATGTTATATATTTTGTTATACATTATGTATTTATTATATGAAAACCCTACATTTAGGGGTTTTATTACTTATTCTCTGATGGTTTTTTTCTTGTAAACCCAGATTCCTAAGCAACAGGTGTAAAATAAGTATTTCTTTCCTTTCGTATATAAAACCAAAATAATCTCTCTCTCCTTATAATATCAGCATCTAAAAGAATATCATCAAGCTAACCGTGGTGATAGACATTTTGAGGGGATATCCTGAGTTGAAATATCACACTTCCATTTGAATAAATTGTTCCTAGGAGATTTACTAGAAACATCTAGGTTTATAGCAACAGTAGAACAGAAAAAAAAAAAATAAGAGTTTATGCAGGGACAGATAAATTGTTCTTCAAGCAATATAACACTAATATTTCCTGGAATCTTTCCTAAAAGCTCTCTGGCCAGATTCTAATACCATTACCCATATATAATTGAATAACATAGGCTCAAATAATCAAATAGATCAAAGAGCTTTGACTTCGGGGAAAGTATTACTAGCTAAAGACAATCAATGTACAATCACATAAAGGAAGATGAAAAAAAATGAAAAAAAAGAAAAGAAATAAGAGAAGAGCCAGTTGTACCATGTGGGAGATTAACATGGTTTCAGAAACTCTCTGCTCTGAAAATCAATGGGATGAATACACCTAAATCATCTAGGTCTCAAGCACGGGATTGGATTACTATAGTCTGATAAGAAATTATGCATCACCCAATCCCCTGGTTATTGCCTATATGTATATTACTTGCCCTAAAGGTGAGCGATTTTTCAACTTCATTAAGTTCACAGTAAAATAGAGGTAAACTGAGTTATATTACCTCACATTTGCTGCAATCTAAAAGTGTGCCACGGGCAGTTATTGAATCATCTGACTGATCTTAAATTCTTATTCTGCTGTATCTTGATCATATGCCTAATCCCAGCAGGATTTATTTTTTTAAAAAATCAAACCTAAAGAGAGAAAAAAATGTTGGCACAGGAAAATCAACTGTTTCAGGTAAAATAATTCCGTTTGTGGTTAAAGAGGGTCAGCTGGCTACCAGATAAATTTTTACCTCTGGATTTTTTTTTTATTTTTTTTTTTTTAGCAGAAACTAGAATTTGAGATTATACAAAACACGTATTGTGCTTTCAAAATTGGAAAAGGGGTATTATTCTGGAAAAGATCTTAAAGATTATTACGATAGTTTGGTAAATATCAGTTTATGGTTTTCACTTTTTTTATATAATTTAGGCCTGCCACCTGCATTGTGCACTCAGGATAACCTCCATTTTTTAATGTAATCTTTTTTTCACTTTGTTGAGCACCAGTTTAAATTGGTATTTCCATACTATTCACTGGTTGAACGTGTCTGTGTGTGATGTTGTGGAGTTGTCTGGAATCTCCAAAGATTTACAGTATTGATGCTTGTGTTGAATTTAAATTTGTTCTTTGATAAGTTAGTGTCATTAATAGGTAGAAGCGAGTGCACAGTAATATTCACAAACAATTTCTAACATATTAAGTAATCTATGAGTATTTTCAGAATCGATTATTATACAGTTTCTTGACATTTAACTACTCTTTCTTGACTTAATTTGCTTACTGTTCTAGATGCTCCTAGTCTTAATAATAACAAAACATTTCTCTACAAAAGCAAAAAAAAAGGTTATTTTTTTCACTCTTTACACAGCAATCCCCCAAAGACTGTAGAACAGAGAATTCCTAAAAATCATAAAATCTCTCAGGAGAATTGATAATTTCTAAATTTGCATTAAAGATTTTGTTGTGCTTTTAGAAATCTCTTGCCTCGGAAGTTCTCTTTTAGTTTTCTTTTTCCTTTATAGCTTTCTCAGTAAGTACTTTGGCACAGCAGTTAAGCTGTAAATAAGGGTGCTCAGATGAAGAAAGAGTTTACACCCAAGTATAGCTCAGAAAGCTGTCAAGAAATAAAAGATGGATCACACTCACCTACCTCCCTCTGGATTTTTGTCTGAGTTGGATGCAGAAAGAAGCACTTACCATTTCCTATTCAGTTTTATGTATATAAATCATATCTTCAGATGTTGTCCTAAATTGCTTTGATAAGAGGGCAGAAAAGGGTGCTGCACAGAAAAACCTCTAATCTCTTCAGTCTTGAACAGTGAATTCCAAATGTACATTAATAAGCCCTTGGTGTACTGGATGTCTTAGGAGAGTTTAAAGCAAGAATTTATCTCCTTTTCTGTTAAATCTTTACCTTTTTCACAAATGCTAATGTGGTATAAGTAAGCAAATCCTTTTTCTAAGTTTGATAACTACACACTGGGGGTTTCAGAGACAAATGAGAATGAGAAGTTTCAAAATACCAGTGATGTAAATATTCTTATCTTTCTTTCTTACCTATATCAACCAAATCTGTATGGTAGTTATGTATGTGGCTGGTGCTACCATACTCACCTGTAAACGTAAATAGTAACCAAACAATTCTACTAAGCACCTGTGGAGCTGAATTGACCACCTTGCTCATTATGAACCAAATTAAATCATGCTAACTTGAGATCTTGATTGTATTACTGAAAATTTCAGAACATTTTTTTAGGGCCAACTGAGACTAGTTGGTGACCTGATCTAAAATTTTTATATCTCCAATTTTACTTATATGCTCTGTTCGGCCTGAGAATCTTGTCAAATTAATACAGTAGTTCTTAAAGCATGAACCAATTACAACTTTAAAGACGTCAGTCCGTGGAACCAGACAGGCTCAGATGTGTGTCTAGGTCACTTTTGTGTTAAGGCTTTGCACTGAATCTTGGAAAAATTTGAAGGATCAACACTGTGCCAAAACAATGAAAACTCCTCCAAAGATTTCATTAATTTAGGAGACTCAACTCTAATGGATAAAATGTAATGAACAGCAGAGATCAAACTGTCAGAAATACCATAGATCCACTAGTAGCAGTGTATAGGTTAACTAGCATATGTCAAATGATCTTAGCAGACTGTCTAGCTTCAAACTGTAGAAGATAGCATAAAACATTTCTGTCAGTGAAACCTGGAAAGCAGTTTTTTTCCCCACCCAGATCAGGAGTTAGAACTGGGGATTTGAACAAAACGCATCCTAAAGAAGTCTTTTCTGATACCTCAAAGGAATGATCCAATATGATCCTCTCTCTGTGCCGAGTCTCTGCCTCTTCTCTTTGCCCTAAGTAGTGTATCAGTGAGGAAAAAAGATTGCTTCCTGGTTTATTGAGTATAATGGCTAACAGGCTTGATGATAAGATCTTACTTTACCCAGTCTTAGTGTAGCCGACCTAAAGAATGTGTAGGGTAGTTTTTTGTAATTCTTCTCTTTGTTTTTTATTCATTTGTCTTGAGGCGTAGGTGCTAGGGTTGTATGGCTGTAGTTATTTCAACAAAGGCACAAACTGTTTTATATTCCCAGGTAATACTTTTGCTTTTGCCACAGATTTGTAATAAGCCTGTAGTGACCCTCTTAGCTACTAGAAATTTATTTTGGTCTAATTTTTTCCAAGCCAGAATCTCCCCTTCTACAGATATCTCTTTCCTTCTTGGGTCTTAAATGTGTTTCGACCCATTTTATGTTTGGATTTCGATTGGCCACAGTCATCCATCTTCTTTGGCAAAAACTACCATATCACGGTGAACTTAATCATCCAAGATGAATCTTCAAAACAGTTTTGTTTATAAACAAACCCATAGTAACAACATTTTGAAACTGAGCAGAAAGCCAGATTCAGCTCTTGTTTTATGTTTCTCATACCCTGGTTAATGCAGACCTTCAGATTACAACGGTACAAAATGAAATAACTTGAGCACATCTAAGTATCCTGCAACAATCAACCAGTTTAATAGCTGTATCAAAAAAGACACAATTTTCTTAGCAAAAGATATATAACTTAGGACATTAGTTATACTTTAAAATGTATTGTTATGGTTAGACATCTAACATCTGTGAGAGTGATCTGCTTTTCCTGTGATTAGCAAATCTGTTGTTTTCCGGATCATCACTTTTAGTGGTGTGTCCATGCCCTCCTTCCAGATTATTAAAATTATCATGGCAATTCCATTTCCTTAACATTTCTTCAATTTTCTGAGATTTTATTAGAAATTAATACTGGTGACTCAGAAAGTGGCTCTCAGCAAGTTCCGCTTAGAATATCAGGTGGAACTTTGTCTTCAAAAATCTCCTTGAAATGTCTAATGCCTCCTTTGTTATATGATAAACTCCTGTACCATCTGCAGCATCATTTAGAGTGATAAATCTTCCTACTTCATTCCAAAACCAGTGTTTTACTTTTATTCTTCGTAGAAAATAAGAGACAAGTGGACTATATTCGACTTTTGTTAGTTATTTAAACTTAATTACATTTTCTTCTCAGTTTCAAGCTTGCAATTTTAATAGTCACTGATCTTTTCTGCATTTCAGTTACATTTTCTGGATTATTTTGTATTTTACAATTTTGTGAGGGTTTTGTTTTGTATTTTTTTTAACTAGGAAAGCTTAATTTTTTGCCTTAATGTCCTGAATGTTAATTCATGTCTAAAATTTGTTCCAAACATATATGTTGATAAAGCACTTGGGGTCTTCAAAAAAATTTATTTTATGCTTCCAATTACACATCTTAGATTAGGTCATACTTTCACAGTGTCAATTTATTATTAGATCATGTTTTCCAGATCCAAACAGTAACGGTTTTTTAGCCAAAAATACATTTTCTCTGTTATTAAAGTAGATCGTATCACTAATTTGTCCCAAATTACCACAGAACATCTAATCCCATGTTAAGTAGTTATCATTTTTTTTAGAAACTTTTATGTACTTTTATTACTAAGCTTATAGAACAACCAGTATATATCTGAAAGTGAAGGCACCTATGATTCTGTGTTTATAATCCCACATAATACAAACAGATGGTATTTTTCAGTAACTGCATCTCTTTTTGTGGACATAAATTGTCCTTGCAGAAAAACATACATTCACTGTTTGTGCCTGTTTCACTGCCAAAGCAGAACAGACATAAAAGTGAAAGACAGGATGAAATATAGCTCAAAAATAATTTCTACTATCCACATTGAAGAACTTGAAAATAGTACATGAAATACCAAAATGTTTTAGAACTGGAGTTATTAACATTTATTTGTTATAAAATTGTAAAAATATGCAACAGAATTATCCTTTCTTTAAGAGTGAGGAATATGTAGATGAAAAATATGCATATGGCAATGAAATTGATTAAATGTGCATTTGACTTAATAAATGTTAAATGAAAATCTAATTAATATTTAATAGAAGCTGATCTATCACAGAAGTGTTTCTTTCATTATGTTACAAAAACTTTAACATAAACTCTAGGGAGACTGAAACTTTGAAACGTGGCTGGGGTTTTTTCAATTAAGAGGAAAAAATAATCAAGTGTATATAATAAAACATGACTGGTTTATAACAGCTGCTAATTTCATCAGATCTTTTTGCGGTTCAGAGCATCATCTAACAATATAAATTCACAAAATGGGTATCTCAATGCAAATCTGAGTAGAATTAAACAAGGTGGTAAAACTGACACTTTGGTAAAACATTATACCAATGTTTGGCAGTGCTTTAGGCAAACATCCTCATACCTTGTGCCCCAAAAATGTAGAGATTTTTAGCTCCAGTTCTTCATAGCTTCCATCATCACAATGTGCAAACAGCACGTCACAGCAAACATGGAGGAAATATCTGTACCAGTACACTAAAGGAAAGAAAGTTTGATATTCCTGTTCTTAAGATGGAAATCCGGTCATGGTTACTGAGTGACTGCAACAGATCTCCTGCTAAAACCTGGATAAGTTAACAATTTGTTTGAGTGTCAGCTACTCAATTATATTTAAAAGGAAAGGTAAGCAACTGAGTAAAGTCAGTAGGTGCATGGATTTAATTTTCAAACTCCTCCGCAAGAGCAATAGTGTGAACTCTGTTGTACGATTTCAACAGTAACTTAAGCATGGATTGTATGGCTGCTCTATTTGAGTATCTGTTCATAAGGCATGAAAAAGAAGTTGTTATAAAATACTGGATCTGCCTGGTCCAAATGTAGACAACGCTAGCACTGAGCATTTGATTCCTGTAGGTACTACTCTCCAATGTTCTCCTGGTACAGTGAGAGACAGTTTCCATTTTTAATGTTCTTTTAGTATCAAGACATTCTAAAATAAAAATCTGGAAATGAAAAGTTGCTTTGATATAGACTAGTAGCAATCCATGCCCTCTCAATGAGGCAGTATTTTCTATTGAGCTTTTATAACATGTCAGATTGTTTTAGATCAAGATGATTTACCCAGTTAAGATTAACCTGGTTCCTCTTGCTCTGCTTTACAGTGCTCTTCTTTACTATAACTCTGTGTGTTGGCTGTCCTCATTATACTGACAACATTGTTGAAAAGTGTCATTTCCAAAGCCTTCTTAATTCAGAAGTAATAGCGCAGAAGAAAAAACTACAATAAGAGAGAAAACATGGGAAAAGTTGAAAAAATTTGTCCTTGATAAGTGGGAAAATTCAGGAAAGGCGAAAAATACTTAGCAAACAGAGCACAATGAAATCTAGCTCATTTAAAGAGTTTAAAATGTTTACTTCATTTTCAGTGTACATGTTCTATATAAGCAACAGGTTTTGATTTTAAAACTTTTTTTTCAAATACATCATGGGCGAAAAAATATTTTCAAGCTCATTTTTTCATTTTGCTGTCTAGGTTGTGCAAAAGCTTGCAAATGGGTCAAAGCTCACCCACTACTCTTTTTATGGTTCTAGTGGTAGCAACACTTTGTGTGTCACGTTCTGGAATATCTATCCTTCAACTTTGCTTTCTGAGTGGAGTTTGTTGTTCATACACGGTGGTCTTTGCAGACATTTCTCGTAGACTGAATGAAAAATGCAGGATAAAAGGGATATCAGAAAGTAAGCATTCATTCTCATGTGTGTATAGCAGGAAGAAAAGTTCTCAGACCCCAGACACTACTTGCAAAACCAAGAGTAGATGAATCTACTACTCCTACTAGTAATCCTACTATTACCCACTTTTTAGTTCTAACTTGATTTGCATTAAAACCAAGTTACAATAGTAGTACTGTTAGTGTTTATTATGTGTTAATTATGAAGAGTTGAGGTATGCTTAATTTTTAGGACTTCATAGCTTTCCTTTTTCCAGGAATTGGAGCAGGTTTACATAATACACAAGAAACTAACTGTGAGGAAAGGAAACGTGTGCACCTGAAGAGAAAACAAATCACTTCAATAGACTGAAACTATGAAATAATTATATGCTGTGATTATTTACATTTGCAAGGCAGGCATCAGCTTCCTACGCCTTCACCCTGCTGGTGGGCAAGAGGATGAATTTCCCTTGTAGGTGCTTCCATTTGGCATTTCTATCTCCCCTTACACAGAGTTTGTAAGAAACATCTGTCTGGGCAGCAAACACTTCCCAAACTATGTGCACTCTCCATGCCGTAGGTGGCGCAGAGCCAGCTCCCTGCAGCTCCTGCTGCCTCCGCCCTAGGAGAGCAGTGTGTAGAAGAGGCAGCTGAAGGTGTATCTTCCTATGCACCATCTAGCAGACAGAAGGGGTTAGTGCTGCCGTTGCTGCCATAGACAGAAGCAGAGGGCCCAGGGAATGCAGTTCCCCCCTTGAAACAGTAATAGGCTACCTAGATTGTGTCTATTACACCCCGGACTAGTATCTAGAAAGCTGCCTCTCATAATTTGGACATTAAAGAAAGTCCACTGGCTTTCAGGTTGCCAAGACCATCACCCTGTAACTGCTATTTTTTAATGAGAAAAAAAAGTCAATCACACTCAGAATGTCTTCCTAACACCTGGGATCGTTTCCTTCTCTTTTATGAGATGGTCTTCAACATGAAGCATTAGAATTTGCAAGGCAGCAGGGTAATTATCTTGCTGTAAAACACCAGCCTTGATGGTTGGCTGCACTCTTTTCTGACATTGTAGAAGTTATACAAGTAGTTCTCACTAATGTTTGTAGAAACTTGGTGCATAGCTCAAGGACAGATTATAGGGTTTTTTTTTTCTTGTAAGACATAGAAATAATTGAGACTCTGTTGTCAAGACCTGAGCTTTTCTTTGAGTGTTAATGTGTTTTGGCAAGACATGTCAAAACTATATCTCATATTGAAAGACACTCATCCTGGAATGTTAGATAGGAACATGCAAAATGCACAAGCCACCAAGCAATTCATATCTCCAGCATTGCCCAAAAGCCATTTTTTTCAAGTGAGTTCAGCACTTTTCTATTGATAAACAAGAAGTTATCCTTGAGGATGACATTTGTTCTCTGTGCTGGACAGTTATCACTAAAAGGGAGTTTCAATCACACCTTTTAAATGAGATTAATTATTTTTTATCTCAAAAGAACTATAACTTCTATGCACAACTATCATATCATCATTTTTCATTAAGAAAAAGACTGTACCTATATTTGGTACTGTTTGAAGAGCAATGTAGGTTGTTGGGTTTTTTTTAAATTCAAGCTCCCTTTGAAATCAGTGAGTTGTAAAAGTTTTAGACATTCTTTTTATCTCTTACAAAGAACAACTTTGTGCATCAATTGATTTAACTCTATGTATGTGGATCTCTTACCACTATATTTTATTTCTTTCTTTATTAAATTCTTCATCTGCTTTTTGCCATGCATAAGAAAAACAGTCAGAGTTATGGTGTATTTGTGGTGTTATCCCTAGGAATCAAGAAATCATTATCTCTGATTCTGTTCATTCTTTGTCAAGCAGATATTGTATTAAATTTCCGAACAACATATGTCAGCAAGTCTGGCCAAGTTATATTTGAAGCAAGATCCATTTGTATCCACTATGTGACTACCTGGTTTATCATTGATTTAGTTGCTGCACTTCCTTTTGATCTTCTTTATGCTTTCAACGTCACTGTGGTAAGTACTAACCTGTCTTTTTCAAATGTTCTTTTTTCAAGAGGGGTTTATTGGGTATTTTTTTCCAGATCTGGAGACTGAACTAAAATACCTTGGTATTTTTTTCAGCTTTGAAGTGTATTTTCACATTCAGTGCTGAATGAAGGAATACATTGTAATTTTACATGTTGATTAAAAGAATTACAAGACTGGGTGTCAGTGACCATTCATTATTATGAAAGACATATATGTACCATCATTTTTTAATTCAATCATCCTTAATTTGTAAACAGTTAGGTTCATTTTTACTTATTGTACTCAAATACATGTCCCTATGGCTTTTGCTCTCTTATGCTACATAAGCTCAATTAATTTTTCAAGACTCATAAATTGTTACTGTGGTAAAGTAAATCATTGCTATGGTCAGTATGGTCAACATTCTTCATCCAGCTGGGAATCTTCTTTCTCTTTACCTATGTCTTCTAGTACAAAAATTACAGCATGATCACAAATTTTTGAGTGTTCTAACATATATTTAAATTGTCATTAATTTTGGCTTTGGTTTGAACTCATCTTTTTTTTAGGAATATAATGACAAAATGCTGCTTTGAAAAGTGTGGGTCTAATGTTTGGTGAAGTCGCAATCATGATGGGTTACATTTGTATTGGTATAGTTATCCTAAAACAGAGGTTGTTCTTATGATAGCCCTATTGGATTTAATAGAGTAAGAATCTACTAAGCAAAAAAAATCCTAAAAAACTCAAACAAAACAAAACAAAACAAACCCCAACAAAATAACCTCCAAAAGCCTGAAGCACCCCTTCCCCCTCCAAATCACAATGTTTAATTTTGGAAAAAAATATTGGCAGAGGTTTCTCAGTTTTTTAGATTTTTCATGTAAGAGACTTAGGTTTTTAAAATGTCCACTTTCTAATTCTCAAAATTTTGATCTTATGTGAACATATGCACTCAGTCTCATTTTGATTAAATGTGAGTTACAGACAAGTACATAGATGATAGGATAGACACATATCAGAAAAAAACAGGAAAACACGAGTCAGGAAGCCTCCCATGTAAGGTAACTTCTTTGGTTTTATCATTTAGTTCCATTTCCTCCAATGATCTCCCTTTGCACTGCATTTGTTACATTCAGAACATCAATCTGATGCCAGTGTAGTAGCTTTTAAAGCCAGACAGTTAATAATTCCACTCATAGAATACTTCAGTCACTGTTTTTTTATAACCAGTGGGTAATCTATTTAAATATACTACTATCTTGGTTTATCCCTTACATTGAAACCAAATAGCCAGTGTAACTGTGTTGCTTTCATTTCCATTAAGAACTTTTCATCAAATGAACCAAGTCTGATCTTTTCCTTCAAGGAAAAAATTAATTTTTTTTTTCATTTGGAAGACTGATATGGTTTCCATACTGAATTCTGAAAAAGAAAGTATTATCCAATAATTATTTTTACAATTAAAATGTCACAATGTTAAAAATGCTATTATAATATCATTAATATACATCTCCTGTCTGGTGTACTTTTAAACTTTTTTCCCTAGTAACTTCACTAATGTGGTGACTAAGAATATCCAGAGACATTGAAATGCCCCTCTGTTAGTAGTGGATCCTTAGTGAGACAATTAATGATAGATTAAGTCCTAGCACTAAGCCCCAAGTAATAAATTATATACAGCCACGTTGATCTCGTAATTAACACTAACTGACCTGCATAGCTCCCTGCATGCTCCAAGAGCTAAATACCTTGCTAAAAGTTTTTGCAAGGTGTCATCCACTTCCTTCGTTTGCTTTAGCCCAACTTTGGTAGCTAGCTGTTTCATGGTAAACCTCATGACATAGTAGAGAGTTAAGGGCCAGTTTTCTCTTCTCTCTGGTGACTGAAAGCAAGTCCAGAATCTGGGACCTTGCACCCTGCAGTCACCCCAGCAAACTCAGTCATTTTGTTCACTGTACGATTCCTCAGTGGGAACATAGTGCCTTACTCTATCATATTTCCTATTGTGGCAAGACTTTGCAACTGTTAGTATAATCCTCAAGATAACAATGACTATCCATTGCTTCGAGAGCGGGGGGAGGTGTTAGTCACATTCCACTGTTTTCAGACTTTATGATTTAATAAGCCATTTCCTCATGTCTGTTCTCAGATTTTCACTCCATCGACTCTCAGATGTTGCCTCAACAGAACGGTGAGAAGGGGCATCAGGGAGCACCTCATTCCTTGGCTGTTCAGGCCCCGGCGCAAAGGCCAAAGCTTTAGGGATGCTCTAAATTCTGCTATAGGTATAGTGCCATACATACCTACGTATGTATGGCACGTGAATGTCATCCTACAGTTGGAGATTTGTGGAGTTAGAGTGAATGAAAAAGTGTGGCGTCTCTCACCATCCTTGGAGATATTTCAAAAGAAAAAAAAAGTGAAACTGTATGAGTTGGCTCTACTGCTTTCACACCTTACAGGGATTCTGCCTAACCACTAAATGGGTGACCCTTTGGAGGTCTGAGACCTCAGGCATGTTCCTGTTTAACCTCAGTGCCTTCTGAGATCCCAGCTCCTTCCATCTTTGTATTCATCTGACATAAAGGATTCCTTAATCTGTGGAAATGCGTTGAGAAATGCTGCCAAAGTGAAAAACCAGGCCATTAAGCACTAGTTATAAGGATTGAATTTGCTTTCCCTGAGTAACTATTGGCAGTTGAACAGCAAGAGTATCAATTTTACAGGAAAACCAACCAAGAAATCAGAAAAAAAGGATTAAAGGTCCCTGCCACTAGTCATTTCTTAAAATGTATCATGTTTCCTTGTTAATTTCTTTTTGCCATTGAAGATGATTCTTCCAAGCAGAGAATTTCATCACTAGTTTGCAACAACTTTATTTCTCAGCACTATGCTATGACTGAATTTGTGTTAGGTTTAGATAAAATTTTGTCTCTATTGTTTTTACAGAAAAGGTTTAACCAAGCTACTCTAAAACAATTAACCAAATGGAAAATTTAGATGGTTTACATCTGTGGGCAAAACAAAATCTACACAGGCACAAGTACGAGTGCTGACTCTTCATTTTGTCTTTCTAAACTTGTGACATAGAAAAGAAAGCTGCCTGATGGCATTTCAGGTCTTCCAATGACAGATTGGACACAATACAAGAGTGTTTGGCACGACTAATGAGAAAATTCAGTGCAATTACATATGATTAATTACATCTGTGTTCAAATTTATGCAGAAATTATTTTGAAATGAGGTGGTCTTTAGGCCCTAAAGTTAAACATGTCTCTACATTAAAAAGAATATTATGATATATGATTTGTTGGTTTTATATCTATCAGTGTTCTGTAACTTAATAAAAAATGGTCAGAATTTAGTCACAAATTATACCTGGCAGGGCACATTTATTATTGCAACAGCCCTTTTGAAATTTATTATTTGCAAGAATCTAATAAAAAAATAATTTAACCTAAGTTATTATTATTTGATTGTGATGTGGTAGGACACAGGCACCCATGTAAAGATGAAGGCTCCAATGTAAAGACCATAGCATATATATAATCATTATATATATATGTTTATGTATTACTGCAACACCTTGAAGAGTCAGTCATGAAAAGGGACCCCTTTATGTTAGGAGTGCACAAGAACCATGTTTGGTTCATACAAGCCGATGAGAGAGAAAAGGTGACTTTGGGAAATGAATTACCACAGAAAATGAGTCAGTTGGTATAGTGACATGGCATTCAATTAGAATAATTATATTTTAACCATTAGATGATTGTATTAATACAAATACGGCAATCCCTTCAAATATTTTGCAGCCTTCTGCCCCATACTTGAAGACATTCTTGCTCTTAAGGCCACAGACATAACTAATTTCAGTAACTTATTGTAGATGACATAAAATGGATAAAAGAAATCCAAGAAGAGAAAACCCTGAAATTGTTTGTTTGCTCTAATATCAGATCTTATTCTTGACAGCAGTATTTTAAATGAATGTCATGTTTTTGTTGATTTTCTTTTTTTTTCCCGTACTATGTATATGAGAAAAAATGTAAAGGATCTTGAGGAAAAAAAACAAAATAATGGGCAGTAAATGCTTCATGAAGAAGCTCATGGGAGAATTATTTATTCATTATCATAACTGTAGTAGCAAAAAAAAAAAATTGAAGATTTATTATTTTCTTTTTTACACGTTTCCCACAGACTTAATTTCTGAAACTGGAATAAAATCCATTAATTTTTAATTCTTCATTAATAAATCTAAAGTGCCCTAAGTTACAGAATTCATCAGTGAACCTGAACCTATCTGTTAGTGAATGCACACCTCAAAAATTCAGATTATTAGTTTTGGTAACAGAAACAGGAAGGCTTAACTTCAGGTTACTCTGGATTACCGAAAACAAAAGGATGTTTATCGAGCTATGCTTTTAGACTTTATTTTCAGAGAACTCATTACTGTGCTCTGGGAAGGCTGTGGGAAGATGTGTCAAGTTTAAAGTTATGTTTCTAGCTGATGCATGTTATCTTGTGTCAGCCAGGTACCTAGCAGGCATTAATCCTAATGTCTCATTAATGAAGGGAAAAAAGACAAACCTTACAGTTAATGTTAATTATGCATATTTAATCTTCAAAAAATAAATTAAAAATATTTGTGATCCTAACCTGCATATGGTTAGCTAAGTACTCAACAGCTGAAATATGAGCCAAGTGTAAGCCGTGCAACACTGGGACTTGTGCACACTCTGCGTGGATGTACATTGGGGGCTGTAGTGGAGGGGATGGGGTCATCCAGGGACTGCTTGCTTTGTTCATTGCCGCATCTCCTCTGGGTATACAGCCCATACACTTCATAAACTGATGTAGACTTAAGGTGCTGAGCAGATTAGGTGCTGCTTTTGCCACATACACTTGAAAGGCAATAATATTTCAGGTAAGGAGTTTAAGAACTAGTATTAGAAGTTTTGATACAAGCTTTTTTTGGACTCTGACTTAGCGTAGAGCAGTAAAATGTGCCCAGACCCCTGAACACAGGTTTAAATCTGAAGAATAAATCAGTGTCTCCACTCACTTCTCTGCTTCCTTGTTCTGCAAAATATCTGCTATATGTAATTGCCTCTTCCAGGCTTAATTATTAAGCCCATTTCATCTCATACATAGTTGAGTTATGCCTACTGTTTGGCTGTCAGCAGAATCTGAAAATCATTGTGTGCTTGAAGGTTTTGGTTTTTTTGTGGTTTTATGTTAGAATCAAATGAACACTGGTCAGTTTGACAGTTATGTTTCTCTTCTAGAGCAAAGAAGGATCCATTTTTGCACAAACACAAATTTTGAAGTTAAATACAAAAGAAGACTTTTAATGAAAAAAAGACAAAATGAAAGATCTCACAGTATTTGGAGTTTGTTATGTTTAAATAACAAATAGTAAATATTTATGTACACAGCAAAAGTAAACACTTTTCTTTTAACCATCTTCTTTGCTCTTCTCTGCGGTCTTAAGATTTATCATGTCCTAAGCATAATATGCAGCTATGTAATCAAATTAAGAGTGGGCAAAAATTCATAGAGCTTTAGAAGATAGAGTTTCCTTTCTTTGAAACAAGAGAACTGTGTGATAGAAGTCAATTGCTGACAAATTGTTTTCTCTCCCTGTTCTCCTAGGTTTCCCTTGTCCACCTCCTAAAGACAGTGCGGTTGCTACGCCTCTTGCGTCTCCTTCAGAAGTTGGATCGTTACTCCCAGCACAGCACAATTGTTCTCACACTTCTCATGTCCATGTTTGCCTTGCTTGCTCACTGGATGGCCTGCATTTGGTATGTCATAGGGAAAAGGGAGATGGAACAGAATAATCCCCTTACCTGGGACATAGGTAAGTTCTTTTTTCCACCATATATACATAAATGTACACGTGTGTATATATGCATGCATATGTATGCAAATATGTAAAAACACACATATAAGTCATTCAATATTTCCTTTTTTGTTTAATCTTACACAATTATTTAGTGCTGTTTATAGAGAAAAGGAAGAGATTGGTGCTCTAAACTTCAGGTCAATCTGGAAAATAGCTTTAAAATTAAAAGAAAATGAGAAAAGTAGAAAACAATGAGATTTTTAAGAGTTATTCAATGTTTGGAAAATTGATGGTCTGGATAGGAAGGGCTAGACAGTGTAGAAGAGTGGATATGAAAGTTCATCCTGTTTTTGCAAATTAGGCAAATTCTTCAACAGAGTCATTCCCTCGAGTGTGCTGATTATTCCTTACTGTACATTGAAACAGATAGTCCCTGAAATGCCTTCAAGTTAAAAAATCCCTTTGGAAGTATTGCTTAGCTGGTTTGCAGGTTTTGCTGTCAAAGGCGTGTTATCCACTAGTGCAACAGCTGATACTCCACATCTTCCCACAAGTGTCATTGTGGCTTTACTGTGAAGATTCACTTCTATTGCTGTCTTTCTTAGGTGCCATGTCAAGATCAAGCATCCCTTTCTCTCCCTTTTCTTTATGGTTCCTTTTGTTCTATCTTTTTAATTATACTTTTATTTACCTTCAGCCTAAATCTGTTATGTGTTCACTGAAGTAGGAGAGGAAACAAGGCCACTGATAAAATTAACTGGAAGGAGGAAGTCCTACTAGTTTTCTTTATGTCGCTACATACTAAAGACATGATTTTAAAAAGCATGTGAATAATTCAGAATATGTAAGTTATCTGTCAGAGCAAAAGAATGCAAGTGTCACTTTCATAAACAAAGAGTATCTAATGGTGAGACAGTTTCACAACAGAAAAAATATTTGGTGGGGAGAGTGATGCAAACACCTGTGACTAAAGGCTCAATGATGTGCATTTAGACTGCAGAAGGCCCTACTCTTATCTCCTTTAATTGCTTTATTCTCTCTTAACTCCATTATCATCTATCTAAATATTATCTAATAATGATAAGTCTGAAGGAAAAGTGGCAAGTGTGTTAAAGGTGCCTGACACAGACGAGGTGAGGATGGTGTGTCAGGAAGAGGAAAAGAAGAAAGCAAGTCCAGTGAATACATCTCTCTAGTTTTTCCATAGGTTACTGAAAGCTTTGTGGAGTCTTTTTATTCTTCTAGTTGGTTGTTTATTTCTCCTTCCCCTTGTAAACCAGGTCTGTGACCTGCTGCTGAACTCCTCATACAGTGCAAACCTCTCAAAGAAAACATTGCAGCTGTAGGGGAGAATATACAAAGAAAGCCCACTGTGCACAAATTGGTCAAATGCTGCTAACAGAAAAACAAGTCCAGATAATGATAATAATAATTATAATAATAAAAAGAGTCTCTCTGGCAGGAAGTAGCTATGAAGACACATTGTCAGCTTATGTAGGCCACAAATGATAGCTGATTTCAAAGCATTCATTGCAGTCCCAATGATGAGGATGGGCTGCATCTTTGCTCCCTGGTGGGGCTGCTGGCAGTGCTCACCACACAGCCTGTCCCTCTCCCTTTTCCCTGAGCCAAGGCCGGGTTCAGGAAATTCTCCTCATATCCCCTGGGGCTCTTGGCACTGATTGCTAAGAAAACATTAACTTTCACCCCTCAGTTTTTTTCTCTCTTAGGCAATGTCAGTAATAAGCAAATGTCCCAACAACCTCCTTAGAACAAATCCCAGTTTGACTGGAACAGAGACATCTCACAGAACTCTCATTTGCATCTCAGTGTTGTATCTGGGTTATCAGACACTGACCACCTTCTAGCAGGCTTCCTAGGCAGGAACTGCTTCTCCCATCATGGGCTCATCTCAACCTGAGACTCGGTGACCTTCCCTGCACAGCTGCAGGCAATACACCTCCCCGTTGGATGGACCAAGGCACTTCGTAGTGGTGTGTGCTCTGAGGCTTTAGCCTGCTACCTGGCAAAAGGGCTTAGATGGTGAGCTTACAGCTGATTTTATTTTAGTTTTTTTCTTCCAAAAGTATGGTTTTGCATTTTTGTCTAGAAAGCCATTTTGCCACCTTCGTGGATAGTCTCTAAAGTATGTAGTTGCTGTAAATTTCTAATAAATACTATACTGCAGTGACTTCTGCAAAGCTCCTACACGTAGTAGTTCTGTATCTGTCAGAATGGTTATTTCTAAAGTTGTCTCTAGCACTAAGTTAACTATTTTATGGCATTGGGGATTTGTTTGGGATTTTTTGTTTGTTTGGTTTTTTTTTTTTTAAGGGAAACTCTTTTAAAATTTTAAAGTGTTAGAAATTGGTTAAAAAAAAAAAAAAAAAAAAGCTCAGAAAACTCCAGTTGTGTTAAAAAAAAAAAAAAAAAAAGCTCAGAAAACTCCAGATACCTGTTATGAAGCCATTATTTTGCAAAGACCACTTCAGAAGTGATAAAATTTGTTAAAGCTTATGTGTCACATATGTGAGCAGAAAAATAAAATCATACAGTTTCTTCAATCAGTGCAAATCCTGTTGCTCTCCACGTGCAAACTACCTGCTGGTGAAACACAATGAAGTTAGTTCTTAGCCCTCTGTGTGCTACAATTTTTGCTACTCTGGTAGCTACACATTACTTACATTTAGCTGTCCTTTCTTTTCACGTTAAGAAAACTTCAAATGACCAGTCCCCTACACCTCACAGCATCTGAGGAGAGAACAGTAGGTGTGATTTAGGGTATGAGTGATTAAGCATAGTAAAATGAGATTTGGAGACCATAATGAATCACAAACAAATAATGCACACAGGAGAAAGTTTGCTTTTGGGTATAATACAGGTAGTGTTATTGTAAGACACTGAGGATATTCTGTTCTGTTCTGTACGAAGGCCTCACCTGGAAATTCTTGTGCATTTTTGGAGAGCATATAAAAGATATTTCTTTCTGCAGGCAAAGGAGTAGAGTATGATCCTTACTCTTGTATTTAAAAGTTTTACTTTTTAAACTTTTAATTTTATTACATTAGTACCAAAACTGGAGACTCAAGTTCTCATCAATAGATCTTATACAAAGTTCATTCCAGGCATTAGGAGGCTTTCTACTTGACAGTCTTAAAAAAATACCATGCAAAAATATAATTCCTATACTTTTTTATTAAAAATAGTGTGTTCCCCCTTGGAAAGTATGCTTTTTATTCTTTACTGGAGTGTCTCCCATCTGCCCGAAGAACTAGTACCCTGGGTACAGATGTTGCAATGCATACAACAGCTGAAATATAAGGATGGGTTTGTTCTTGGAAAGGAAAAACGTGAATGAAAAGAAGCTTTATTTGCTTTATGTGTTTGCTTCTATTTTGGGGAGGAGAGGCACCGTGAATGAAAAGAAGCTTTATGTGCTTTATATGTTTGCTTCTATTTTGGGGAGGAGAGGCAGAGGGAGAAAAAAAGCTTTTAGCAACCTCCTTACTCCATTTAGTGCTTCTTAAGAAAGCCTGCAGCACAGATTTCAAGAGCAAGGTTTTGTTAACACTTAAAGCAAACTTTGTAAAGCTGCAGTACTGTTAACATAATACTTTGGATCTTGCTGTGCTATCAGATATGCACCATAGCCCTGATCTCACAACACTGACTTTAGGGGGAGTAGCATTTGGTTCTGTGTATCTCTCTGGTTAATTTAAACAAACTAGGTGCTTAATTTGCATTCAGATGAGGGCAATGGGAGTGATAAAGTTCTCCCTATGAAAATACCCAGAACTGAAAAGCGTATTTGCTTTGTTCTTGCTGGGCATAACTGTTTTTATTCAAGAATCTTTATTTCATTTTTTTGTCCTTGTTCAGACAACATTCTAATTGCAAATAATTTTAAAACGTGGTTACATTCACAAATTTAGCCCCGTGGTTGCAAAAGGAGAAAGATGTAGTGCCTGGGAATATTATTCATGAACTGTCATGACGTGGTGGCATTGGGACATTTACCAGAGTAGTACAATGTTAAAATCTGGATATCTTGCTTGGCTCTAGTATTACTATTCTAACTGATTACTTGAGATATTTGGAAGATACTCAGTATGGGCACTGTTTTCAGGTGCTAGAAGCCTTTACCTCAGCAAGTTCCCTCACCTCAGGAAACAATTGTTCCAGATGCAGCAGCTTGACACAACTCCTAGACTAGTCATCCGCACCTGCTTGAGACAGTGATATTCTCTTTGTCCTGCTTTTCCCTTCTAGCTTTTTCAGATCCCTCTCTGTCACATTCCACCTTGTTCCTGTCATTTGTTCTCATTGGTGAAACAGATGTTTTCCTGAAACATGGCATGATTTTCAGCAACCTGTAAAATAAGATTAATTTTCCATTAGCTGAGATAGAGCAGAGGCCAGACAGTGTTGAGGTTCCTGGCTGATCCTACCACTCTAATTCCATTGACTTCAGTACATTGGCACTCATTTCTATAGGTTTAACTGGTATCAGATTTAGGCATAGGTTCTCTATTTGCTGTCTGCTGTTTTGAATTAGTATATACAGAGCTATTCCCCTTCAAGTTCATATCAAATATGAGAAACTACTTTTCGATCTATCTCTACAGGAAACAGATAATATTGAAAACGTTTCCTGTTGCTAAAGGCATTCATTCTGTGAGAACCATATGAGCCGTTGAAACTCAGCTGTATTGAGTGTAGTGAAGAGATTAGGAGAAGGCCAAGAGTCAGAATGCTGGTTCCCTTAGATAGTCAAAGCTGTCAGGTATAATTTGTATAATTGTCTTGAAAAAAAAATCCTTCCTCTCCACAAGAAATTCAGCTGCAACTTTTTATTAGTCCACCCACAGTACCACTTACAACACTCTGACTATGGAGGAGTTGAGTTGTTATCAAAGCAAAATTAAAAAACAAAACAAAAACAACAAACAGTACCACTTACAACACTCTGACTATGGAGGAGTTATCAAAGTAAAATTAAAAAACAAAACAAAAACAACAAAAAAAAACCAA
The DNA here is from genome assembly GCF_000699245.1 of Pterocles gutturalis. Classification (NCBI taxonomy): domain Eukaryota; kingdom Metazoa; phylum Chordata; class Aves; order Pterocliformes; family Pteroclidae; genus Pterocles; species Pterocles gutturalis. The sequence continues at coordinate 39,736 of NW_010128145.1, forward strand.
AACCAAACACCAAACAAACCAGAACCAAACCTGTGCTTTTTAGAAAATAAAATGTGTGTGTTTACTTTGGGAGAAGCTTTGAAGTCAGGTCTGTAAAAGGTATTCTTCAGCTATTTAAATCTTTATTTCAATAAAATACCTCCATTCTCATTTCAAGATTTTACTTATTTTCTACTAGTTTTGTAATTTGCAGCACTTGTAAAAACACTAAGTCATGACTGAACCACTGTACTTTCACATACTCTACAATATAAAACTTCTCCTCCACACTTTGTTTATCACACACTTGCAGTCAGAGCCTTTAAAGGGACTTGGATGCCTGACTCCCAGTGAAGGATTTATACTCTGAATTAGCTCTCAGGACAATGGATGGCAGATTCAGGTGCAGGATGAGGTGCATAGCAACTGAGTGGAACCAGTAGAAAATGCTGAAAATAAGGTTTTGCCTTCAGGCCCTTTCACTCAAGGTTTATATGCCTCACATTGGGCTTCAAGGAAGTAATAAGCCCTTTTTATGGGTGCTGAAGGACATATATGTTACATGCAATGGAATTTAACATAGACATCCCTCAAATAGTGTTGATACATCTGGCAAATCTATCAGTGTTGAGTTTTCTGAAAGGTTACCTGTGTGTGTGTGCAGCATTTCCCCTCGTTAGTAAAGATTCCTCCTTGCTGCAGCAGTCCATGCACTCTTCTGAGTCTGCATGAGCAGCTTGAGGTTGCCTCCATCTAGAGCACAGCTGAGAAGTAGGTTGTTCTGGTGAAAAACAAAACAAGAAGCCACTGATTTCTCTTGGCCACAGAAGGAGGGAGAGGCATTGTTACCAAATTCCACTTCTGTTCAGCTTGGGGTTCAGGGACTGGAACCTGTGTCTAAGGTACGGAAGATAGAGGTACAAGGCAAATCTCTTTGAGTGCCATATCTTGATGTGTGGGTTACTTCACTCAGCATTCTTCCTGGGCAGCTCTCTTCCTTGAGTCCTGGTTGTTCTTTTCGTTACCAGACTGATGTGATTTCAACAGAGTGGCCAGATTCTACAGATTCTCCAGTGACCAGGTGAAGCTACAAATGAAGGTTTGGACTCTCCAAAGCAGAGGAGAACAGACATCTGAAGTCTTTCATGTTTCTTTTCAGCAGTGAGGTATTAGGTGAAACGACAATCCACATACTCTTTTGCAATTAAATTTGCTAGACCTACACTAACTTCACCATTGAGTCCTTCAGTGGATTTAGATGCAGAGGCAAGGAGGCTGAAGGATCCCCACTGGGTGCAGATAGAAGAGATGCTCTGAGTGTTCTAATCATGCAAAGACATTTCAAGGTGACATTTCTGGCCTGATGGAGAAGTTGGCTGATATGGACTATGGAAAATGTAGGTGTCTAATGTCTTAGATGCAAGCGCTAGGTTAGATTCTTGAGCTTCAGTTCCTAAGTTCTGTACAAGTCCTTTGTGGCCCCCTGGTAAGCTTCAGTCTTCTCAGAATTTCATAAGTCAGCATCAAGCTGGAATATCCGTTAAGAGAGTCATTGCCCTGTAACTCTTTTGAGTTTCAACAACTTGGGAAGTTTTCAGTGCTGGAAAGCTTTTTCCAAGCGTATGCTAAGAAACCTGAGGCAGACTTTGTTAGTTTTCTTAAGGTCCTGAACAATTTTTCAAGGAAATCTGAAGTTGCAGATTTAAGCATATTCTTGACAATAGATACTTGTGGCACTGGTACATTTATTCAGGTTAAAACTTAAGTTATCCTCTTTTCAGAAGAAAGATTATTTTTACATATGTGTATCTACTAGTTTTTCCTCAAATAATGTATTTTAGTGAACTTATAAAAGTTTCTGGTGCTCTTGGACCAGCATAACCAAGGAGTAAGCAACAGTAGAAATTGTACTATTACTCCAATTTGTTAAAGCAATAATTAGTTAACTCTTGACTGTTAGTATTTTCATATTGCATTAACCCTCATAATTTATTGTAGAAGCAGGTATATATTCATGTATCATGAAGTTTTTGCAAAGCAATTTAATGACTTAAATGGCTAGATGTGACAAAAAAGTTGGCATCAAAGTTGAGATAGAGGCTTAGTTTTTATTTTTCTTTTTTACGTATGAATTATCTCAACTATTAGTGATCCCAGATCATTCCAGCTCTGTCTCTGTACATTTCCTTCTGTTAGAGAATTAACACTTTTTTTTTAATGTGTCATGAGCTGTTTTTACCAAATCTAAGCATCCAAAAAGCAAAACAAAAGAACTAAAAGAGAAAAAGGTATTTTAAAAATTATTAATTCCCAGTCTGATTTTCAAACCTTTGAGATTCCTGTTTTCAACATTATTGTTAGCAACATTGGCAACCAGGAACTTAGTTTTAAAAAGTTATGAAAGCTGAGATTTTTTGTGATCACACATCTCTAGGTACTGGGGCTGTCAGGTAGATCAGCTAAGAAAAGACACAGGGTAAACTTGTAGTGGTAAGGAACAATAGGTTTTGGACCCAGGCCATGAAAGTGGTCAGTGGATGCAGGTATGTGTACCTACTTCTGGATTCCAGACCTACCTTCTGGAGTTTGAGTCTGGACCTATGAAAAAACAGCTTCTAGTAATTTCAACAACTGTTCAGCTTAATAAGAGCTAATAGTAATGAACTACAACTGGAGACTCGGGAAAGACTGCACCTGGCATTTGCTCTTGTGCTGCCAGGGAGGAAGCAAGGTTCAGCCCAGGTCCCCAGCACTCTCTGGGCTGTTTTGATCACATCTGTCGAGGGTGGGAACAGCACTTCAGTTTGTTTTGTTGCATTGATAGAACTAAGTGGATCCTCTTCACTGCCAGAAAGCGTGCTTGTAAATTTCCAAGGCTCTCGGCCAGGAAAAATGCATTCTACTATAAAATATTGGCCTAGTTTCACCGCTCCAAACACACACATCCATCAGGTTAGAATTGGCATGTGTAGATTTATGAATCCTTGTAGGAGAGGAGAGAACTTCATGCTGACTAAATTGCACAGGGCATCATTCACTAGTTATGATCAGTTGTTCATTTCAATCTGTCATCCCTGTACCTAAATGTTTGATTTGAATCTCTCTTTCAGTCTGCTTCATTATGGTTTTGATTATTAGATTTCTTAATTTTTTGTCATAGGTAGTAACAAAACCAGTTACTCTGGAACTATGGTCCTTTCTGGTTTTTAAGAGACAACTTTAAGAAAAAGAATTTTAAAAATACAGTTGTGTCCTGCACGAGTGCTGACACCTTTTATTTAATAAAATGAAATATAATGCTCTGTTGACCTGGGCTGTCTGTATTGAAAGTCCATTGTTGTGTGGAACATACACACCTGTATATTCACCTGTCTGTTTTTGATATCTGGGAGGGGTAAATTAATCTGGCTGAAACATAATTTCTAATTAATATATGAAGGAAATGGTTTATGGTTACCACTCTTGTGAAGCATTTAGGGGCATCAGTATCTTAAAGACTCAGCCAACTAGTTTGGGTTATTTCTTGCAGCACTTACATGAAATAATTAGCCATTAGCCATTGTCATACATGAACAATAAATAACCATAAAATAAAACACCGAAATAAGACAATTACTTTGAAGCTATGAAATTTTCAAAGCACCTATCTCACAAATAATCACAAATTGCACTTGTTACATTGTACATCCTTTGAAAAAGACAAGGAGGTACCACAGTACTGAAGGACTTCACAGTTATGAAGTATTCTAAGACAGTTGAAACAGAAATTTTAAACCCAAGGAGAATGACATATACTAGAATGCTTTTAAATGTCTTCAGTGGTTTTGAATCCTCTTGAGTTTTACCTCAGTTAAAGTAGCACTTTAATAGTACGCACAATGTGTACATTTTCCATTAATTAATACTTGAGGTACACGACTTCCAGCCTTGTAACAACTAAAATAAATGAATTCATTACAATCATGAGGAAATCATAGTGAATAAGTGTACTTATTTGTTTCAAAACAACTATGAAAGATTTCTTCAAAATCTGCTGGATACCTTACCTGAATGGTTAAAACAATTCTGGTGGAGAATACTATATATGAGGCCCAATTTGAAAAAGCTTATAGTATGAAATATTTATGAAAAAACCCTTTTTATTTTATCTGATGGTTTACACTTTTGAATGAGTATAATTGGGGAGGGAAAGTTCATATAGTTTTTGAAGAGAAAATCCTATTTGCAGAAAATTATAGTTATACACAATTTTTAGTACAATATGAGCAGAGGCACATAGTTTTTCACTTCTTTGTCAGTTTGTTAGAATAGGCATAGAGAAATTTAACAGCTACGAGCATGTTTTATACACACAGCTGTAATCACCTGGACATGTGCTGGAAGTGTGTGTGGAAATGTGTCTGCACATGGTAAAGACCTACACTTACAAATGAAGGTCTTGTAAAGGCTTGTCTGAAAGCCTGGCCCTACTTTTCTGCCTGCTTCATATGGAAAACACACTTCCTAGGTAAAATTTTCTATATTAACATCCCTCATTTCAGACCTGTGCATACCAGACTTTGTCAGGATTTAGAATATAATTTTAAATTTTAAAATATCCTTAGAAATTAATATAATGGAAATAATTCAGTTTTTCATTTGAAAATCCAAACCACTGTTTTTGTGATGGAGCTGTGACAAACCAAAGTGTCGTTTGTTGAACTGAACTGGAGCATTTCCCTTGCATTTAGTTCAACGTCAATGTGTATCTCAGTTGTTTTGGGTCTCAGAAGGTTTTGTTCTGTCATTCTTCCGTGCTGTTATTTTCTACAGGCTCAGTTCCTTGATTAAAATATATTTGCCTTTACACACTGTACTTTGCCTTCTGATTGAACCACTTTAGCAATCACAAAATACCCCAGGACTGAGATACCCCATAAGATTCGCAGCACAGACAAAAATAGGAATGAAAGTACTATATTAAAGGGACTGTGAGGTTTTTGTTAAGTTATTAATACATTTCCAAGGTGTTATACCTAGGGCAAAAATTCTGGACAATTTTTAAGTGAAAAGAAAAAATCTGGTGTGTGTATGAAGCCCCTGAGAGCTGACAAAGTTTAAAGTGTCCTGCTGCATCTAACTGCAGATTACCTATGTATCACTCATTAATTCCACAAAACAGTTTTTATCTAAGTGGAAAAGCTGTATCTGGACCAATTTCTGCAAATGCAATAGAAATTCTCAGTGCCACACATTGGGGGAAAATCTGTTCAATGTACAGCCCATAAGAGGGAATAATCCTAAGAGGTAAAATAACACTGTCATCTTTCCACATGGCTTCCATAACAGAAATACCATGGAGTATAATTTATTGAAAGTTGCAAATATTGCGCATAAAAACCTTGTTCAGTCAATCAGAAATTACATCAGACTCTTTAACCTTTAACAGCTGTGCTTGAATCATCTGTATATCAGCCGGAGACAACCTCTGTGTTTTATTCAGTCCGGCCAACTAGCTGAAACAGGGCTATCACCAGCACTAAATCGGGCCAGAAATGGTTTACTCCATCCAAGTCCTGGAGAGGCCTCCATCTTTTTGGGTAGCTTGTTCTAGGGTTACACTACCCTCTTTGGAGAGCTTTGTACCAGTTTGCTAAAACATTACTGTGTATTACACATCAGTGTAGTAGGATGTTTTGTTAGGGTTTCTCAGAAGTTACTACTTCTGGTTTCAAAGCTCATGGCTTGGCTTTTCAAATTACTATGTCTTGATCCACTTTAAACCTGCAAAGCCTTTGCAATATATGTTGACATTTTTTCAGCAGCTGCTTTAATATTTGATTGAACTGCCTCTTTCAACCCCATCACATAGGCAGAGATCCTGGGGTGTCAGAATGACATATCGCATTCCAAAGACACCCCATAACAATTAAAACCGCTTTTCTTTTCTTCTGTAGTACAAGCATGCCTTACATTTTTAATACAGAAATGTACTTTGTGTATATTCCTATTTTCAATTTATTTATCCTTTTTGCTGCCCTTTAATAGAGCAGGTGCTTGATAAAAGAAGGATTTTCCTACTACCAGAATAGAAAACTCTTTCCATATTAAAATTATTAGACACACAGAAATTATTCAACACACTTTTCTTTCCAGACTTTCTTTCATTTTCACATACCTTGGAAAATACTCCTGCTTCTTTTGTACTTTCAGGTGACAGTGCTTAACGTTATCTAGTAACTACTTTCAACAAAAGAAACTGATGTGGAGTTGTGAGAGTATGTCATGGCGTTCTGCATTCTATAAAGTTTTACACGAGACAGATTCTGTAAAAATAATTATACGTAATTATTCTAAATAATTTTTCATTGTCAGATCTAAGATAGCTACAGATAAAAATGCTAATGCTTAGGATTTCCTTATGTCACGCACTTCAAAAAGACCTGTCAGAATTGCAGACACAGATATTTTATTGCAGAACTGCTGTAACTTTAAACATGCAGTGTGCTTTCCTATCAAGACACTAGCTTTCTTCTTTTTATTCCTTTTTTACATCAAGTCTTCATTAAATTGCAAATTCTTGTTTTGCTATTATGTTAAGATACAACCTAGAGTAAAATATCTCCTGTGGCTGATTTTCCCCTCACAAAGCCAAATACGTTTGGATCTCAACTTATTTGCTTCAAATGACACATAGAAAAAAATCATATTGAAAAATGTTATTTAGGTTGTAGATTCAAGGATTAGAAAATTAAGACAAGGCAAGAGCAAATAAAGTGTTAATACTGTTTATCATATGGCTGACTGGTTGGGGCAGCGTCCTGGTCCAGAAAACAATACAGTGGCTCCTTAAGTAAGAACGCAGAGCAATAGACTTAGACAATATTGAGTAATCTATGGAGCAAGCAAGAAGAGGATTGTAGTGAAGGTAGCATACTTCACTCTTATGTAACTAGCATGGATGTTATTAGTGTGGAAGAGAAGGAGAAATTAATGTCATGTAGACTGCAACAGTCTATACTGACCCAAACTGAACTCCATACTGTCGTACCGCCCTCTGTGTCACTACATAGGCTAAGCAGGTAAAAACTAAAAAAAAAAATTGTTGCAATTCTGCAATTACCCTTTCATTTGTAATTAGAACTACTAAAAGAAATAGCTTCTTTGCTCAGGCATCTGCCCCTGTTTTACCAAGTGGGAGGCTGCATTTGAAGAGGTAGAACCTGCTGAAAATTGTCTTGATTGCTGGAGCAGGGGAGACAACAGGAGCAGGGAAGGTATTGACTGTCAGGGGCCACCTATTGCGTTACTCAGCTTTGAGAAGCAGAGAGGACTCTGAGGAGTCTAGAAGTAAACAGTCCCACTCTGGCAGATAGCTGGTGGTTAAGCAGTATGAAAATATCTGTAGCATATAACACTGCTTTATAAAAAACATGGTCCTCTTGGTCTCTTACTTTCTTTTACAGATATTTTTTTTCAGATTTTCAGGTATTGATTACAATTGTCATTGGCCCCAGGAGAATCTCTTTGCAGATTCTGAGTCAGGACTGTTAACAGACTCACTGTTAGGACTGTCATGTGAATAAAGTACTGAAAGACTTTAGCCTGGGTTTCTCTGATTATGAAACCTGAGCAGATGAGAACATCAAGGCAGAGGCAAGATTAATTTACCAGCTATGCCATGTTGAATACATACAGACCCAAAGTTTTGCTAACAACTTTAAAACTGACATTCTTCAAGGTTTTGTTTTGTGGGATATTTTTGCATATTTTGATAACAAAGTCTTAATTTTAATGTAATACATATTGCTATACGGAGGAGGGTACTTATTTCCTAAAAGAGACAGAAATGTGTCATGTGTAGCAGCTCAAATGCTTTTTGTCATGCTTTGGACTCCAAACATAAAACTGCAAAGCAGGTTTCTAACACTTTAGCTGACAGCATTAAAAAAAAAAGTCATTACCATTAATTTTATTGCAACAGCACCTGGGATTCTAGTTATAGGTCAAGACCCTCTTGTCTCCATTGCTGAATTAACACAGGATAAAAAGTCTGCTCTTGTCCAAAAGGGTATTACACTCTAAATATAAGAAAAGCTCTAACAGATGGTTACACACTGATGGAGCACAGAGAAGCAAAGAGGGCATGGATAGATGTGCTCTTTGCATTGAATGGACTAGAAGCACTAACATTTCTAATTCCAAGCTTAGCTGCAAGTCATTTGATAGCCTGAAAAAGGACAGTAACAGCCACTTTGCCTAGGGAGCAGTAATGTTTAATGCTGAGACTCTTGGTGAAATGACAGTGTGACCACTTCTTTAAAGGAGATGATTTGGAAATAATTTATATGCTTCTAATTATATGCTTGCAGTTTTATTTCTTCAGTTAGCTATATGATTAGACTTGTATGTTTTACCTGTAATCTAAAAATTAAATGAACATTATACAATAAAGTAGTTTATTTACTTATTAATTTATTCTAGTTTAAGAACCTTAAAAAAAAAACTTGGGTTTTTTGGGGGGAGGACAAACCAGGATAATTAAAAAAAATAAATTAGAAGACATTTGTCTTTGCTACAAAGAAATTAATGGCATTAGATCTGTTTGTAAACTCTTCCTGGTAAAAAGAAAAAGTTTAATTGAAATAATCAGCTATATATAGTACTTCGTATGTATTGACTGCCGCAGTCATGGAAAGTTGATATTGAAAACATCCCCAGCTCATCCTTTCAATGAAGTGGGGAAGGGAAAAAAAAATGCTGACTTGCAAAAGCAAGGACTCAGATCTCCCACATACCAAAATATAGCCATCTGACAAATTACTGTTGAGAAGAACTCTGCTTGCTTACCACAGAGAAGAAGATTTTCCAGTACATTTATTTTCTGAATTTACCTTTTCCTTGATAAATGAAACTGAAGGAATTTATGACCAGGTTCTGCAAAGTGCATTTACCATTTGTACCAGAGCTTCTATGCATCAGTAAGTATAAATCTTTAGAGAGTTACTGTAAAATATCAAGAGGAATGTGTTCCTTGCAGATCTGCTGAGTTAACTCTTAAAACTCTTATATGTAGCTCTTATTTGTAACATAATTAGTTCTGGAGGCTTAGAAACTGGGGCTTGAAATGTGGTAATTCCTGTGTACACATTTTACGAGTGTTTATATAGTATTTTGCATTAGGTGCAAGAGCTGCAGAACTCCACCCTGTTCTTACTTGTGACTAACCAAATATTTTTTAAAATATTGTTTTCTATGTTTCCAACATTGTTTTCTAATAAAATGCTAGCACTACAAGTATTTAATATCAGACTTATTGCTCTACCACTTGCAAGCCATGTACATGCCAAGGACCAGTCAACTGAGAGACTTTGGAAATTGCATCATATCAGACTTATTGCTCTACCAGTTGCAAGCCATGTACATGCCAAGGAGCAGTCAACTGAGAGACTTTGGAAATTGCATTATAATCCATGTGCCTATAGGGCCTTCACTGGGGTGGATTACAAGATTCCTGTAGCATAAGAAGAATCTTCACTTGCACTTATGACCTTCCAAAATGAAAATACAAATAATTCAACAGACCACACCTTGCTGATCACAAAAAAATAAATGCTTCCCACAAAGGAATTGTGTCAGTATCTCCAAGGGGGCATCAATTTTTCCATGAGAATTTAGAAATTTTACTTTCTTATTCTAAACAGTGATACTTGAAATTTAGAGTTGAGTTTTGTCAGATAATTAAAGCTTAATTGTCAGGTTTTCAGCCTTTCTGTGGGCTCAGCTGTGTGTTTGTTATTATCAGCAACATGACAATTAGACCTTAGAATTTTTTATTTTTTTAATCCCTTGATTGAGCACCTCTTCTTCCTGAAACTACTAAGTTCACTGAATATTTATTGTGCCAAGAAAGCTTCATTTTCAGTGAGCACAATGGGTCAATATTTTGTTGTGTCTTTGTCGAGTTACATGAGTTAAAGCTCTACAAAATGTAATTATTTTTATGATAGCTTCTAAGTATATATTCAATTAGAAATACAACAGCCAGTTTCTTTACGAAGGGTATTAGTCAGCCTTACAAAAGAATTACATAGGATGTCACTTTTCAAATTAAATTAATTTTTGGTAGACCTGACAAAGGTTAAGCTTATATCTAAAAATGCTCTAACCAAAGGGAGTATGCACTTAGTTTTAAAAACTCTGTCAGTTTTAAAAGTCTTTAAAACATCTGTCTCATTGGATCTCTCTAGATAGATAGTTAAAAAATTTGCGTAAGGGTCTAGGGAGAGATACAGTTTCCTCCACACTAGTGTCCAAGAAGAACAATAGTCAATGTATCTGCAAAGGGTACCCAATGATTTAAGGCAAGCATTAAAAAGGAACCAGGTAGGAAGGTAACCATTTCACTTATGTGTCTTTGACTATAGATACATATTGGTGTATCTTGAGTGTGCAAGCATCATGGAGCAGTGGAGGGTACATGGACCTTCAATTTTTGTCTTTGTTTTTCTTTTCTGACTGCATTGTGTCCAGGTTCAAACTTTCTCTGGATGCTGGTTGCTCAAAAATCAGTGGTAGAATTTCCAAAGTCTGGCAGAGGACTGACTACACTGTCATCAAATCGTTATTTTTTCATTTGATCCATAATAAAGAAGTTAACTAGATGCAAAGATATAGCCCAGATCTCAGCATGTTTGTGCCTAGGATTTTGGCTCATGCCCATCTCTTACTTCATTTGTTAATTTTGAAATATCCTAAAATTTGCTGTTTATGAATCCTCATGTATAATTTTGGAGAGAAGATGTAATCTCATCAAACTTTGTTTCTGAGAAGGCCATGTTTTTGAAACTCTTAGCTATTTTTCTTTTAATTTCACAATATTGCATTTCTTGTCACTGCCATTGTTTGTGAGCTCCCCAAAATATGATGTTAATGATTTCACATGGAGATGTAAATGATATATATAGCACTTATATGAATGAAGACTTTATTTTTGTTTATGCATTAGGCTTTCAAGAGGTGAACATCTCAGATCTGAAGCACAAAATCTTACAAAATTTCTCCTCTCCTCTCTAAATACTTTATCTACTTAATAGAAAGACATAGAGTACTTGATAGAAAAGAGGGGGGATTTCTTCTCCTTTGATTACATGTTAAAGGGGTTTTTATTGTGGGGGTTTTTTTTGTCTATGATGTGGCCGTTCATCAAACAAAAGGGTATAAACTTATATCTTTAGAAAATGTTCTGTAGTTTCCATCATGGTAATATCCATGTACCTCACTTCTGTTGGCACTTAAAAGTCCACTGAGCCCAGAGGTTAAGTATAATCCGCAGTTAACACAGTTAACTCTTCATTATCTGCATAAGCTTGTGCAATGAATGCAACAGAATGGTACCAAGGATTATGACCCAGACCAAGAAAAACGGGGGGAAATTTTAAAATAGACATAAACTGGATTTAAATATACACAGTTAGGGTGTCACAAAGTAAAGAGGAAGGTGATGCTATCAACTGTGGAGGGTAGATACCTCTGCCCATTGAGCTGAAGCACTTGCTGCATTGTGGCAGTTCTCAGACAGCAGGGTTAGTGCCTGGGTTCTGGTCCCAGGGTCACAGAAAGCAGCCTTGAGTGGCTTTGTGTGCCCCTATCACAAGACCTCCAGCCACAGGCAATTGAGATAAAACTATATTTTAAGTAGTCCAAGTTAAATCTATTTCTTTTCTATGTCATGTCAAGACTTTCCCTCCACAAAATTTGACTATGTGAACTTGACTGCAGTAGATGTTCTTCTATTTCTGTCACACGGTTGGTCTTATTCATAACCATGTTATGTGTCTTTCTAGTTTAAGAAAAAAATTCTAATTAAATCCATCATAATAAAGAATGCAGTCTGCTAAGGACCATATTTTACAATGTAAAAATAAGAGAACACATTTTTAGAATAAATTATTTTGGGAATGACTTTAATAATTTTAAGCAGAGTTTCAGTGCTTGAGAAAAATGTTAATGTCTTTCTTTTATCATATTTGTTTTCCTTCTCATTTTAAGTGTCTACTATTTGCAGGAAAGTGGGCTAGCAAAATAAAGACCAAAGGGAGTAGATTAAGCTAACAGTTCCTCATTGTCATGCAGCCATTATGCTTATGTCTGTTGTACTAATATTGAAGTCTTTCTAGTTTAAATTTCATGCACTGCCACATAACTTTGACTTATTTTGAATGCCAGCTAATTCTCTTCTTCAAATACAGCATCTAGGCCAAAGCTGTTCTTCTGTAGCCTGTATTTGTTGACATGCCACCTCAGGTTTCTTCTGACACATATAACATTTATTTATTACCTTCATTTTGAAAAGAGCATTAACTAATGCCCTGGATTTTACTACTGTGCAACTATACCCTTTGGGCACACATGATGGAGCTACATTTTCACAGTCCTAGAACCTGCAGCTGTATGACACCTTCAGCACTGTGGGGTTTTCTATTTTTAGTACTTTTCTATTTTTAGATCTTTTCAAATCTGTGTGAAATAAAAGCTGGTTCATGTTTCACCATGACCTGGTGCAGTAAAGCCTGCCACATTTACAGTTCTCCAGAAACAGATGTTGAAAATATGATTGCTCCTGTCATCTCTGAGGGTCTTTAATCCTTAAACCATGTGCTCTGATACCTGGGAGCTTCTCCGATCATGACAGGAAAAATTCCATCATAAATCAAACCTGTAAACAAGTGACCAGGTTTTGTGACAATGAAAGGATAACAGCAATGTTCCATGGGATTAAGTAGTAGGAGTGGTGGTGTTTAGTTTATTAGAAGTCTGGTAAAAAAATGCAAATGTTTTGGCACGAAAAAATTGCAGATGTCAAAAACATTTTGGCTAGAGAGGGATGAAAAAGGATCTTGAAAAGAACTTGAATACCTTAAATGAGTAATCACCAGGAGAACAGAGGCAATGATTATTCAATAATGCAGACCCACATACACTAAAAGAAGTAATATAATTTAGTCTTCTTATTTGCCTCTAAATTTTGAATGCATTTTATCAGTCAGAAATAACTAGAGAGTAATTGTGCAAAATTCTTTGGAAGCAATCTTAAAAGTAAAGCTAATGCTCTAATGTGTAATGAATTATAACTAGGGTTTAAGAAGGTAGAATATACTGTTATATGAAAGTATGGTATCGTCTTATTTCAAATACAATGGTGGTTCTGGTCTTCCCTCCTCAAATGATCTTTAGCTATGACATGAAGAAACACATTCTGAAGAAGCGACATGGACCATTGATGGTAGTGATTCAAACACGTAAAATCTACCCCACAGAGACTGTAATCACAAGTGCTTTTACCTAAAAAGAGGGGAATTTGCTTACTTGTTCTATCTTTGCAACTCTCTTCCCCTAAGGTTTATTTTCTAAAGGTTAATGTTTCATGGAAACAAAGCAGAGATACAGGCTAACATCTTGGCTTCATTGAGATCAGTGGGGTCTTTGCAATAGTTTTCACACATTTAAAACTGAAATATGAGATGATCTTTTGCAGAGTCGAGTGTGCAGCTATGTAATGAAGGGTTGGTGTGATTTCCCATGCAAGCATACAGTTCCTCGCTGCCTGCCTAGATCTGTAATGAGGAGTTATCAGCAGTCACCAGGGATTGATGCAATAGGAGCTAACATAGCTTTCAGGGAACATGGTGTTTTTTCATTTAAAAATACATTCCAATGATGAAAGATCTCTTTTCTCTTGTATAGCTTTTATCTTTTCCTTAATGACCCTAGACTGTTCACTGAAACATTAGTAGGCATAAAACATACAGTCTTCTGTGTTAAAAATTACAATCTATTTCTATCAGAAGGCTGCATGAGCTCCAGTTCAGGACATATTTTCATTATTATTTTTCATTGTTTTGCAACTTATTTTTAGTTTTTGTCTTTTCTTCTCCAGTATTTATAGGTTTTGGTTGGTTTTGGATTATTTTGTATTGACTGCTATTTCATAAGGTACAGTTCTAGGTTTTGAAGAAGCTTAAAGATAATGTGCTATCTGATAAAACCATTGCCTTCTTTTCTGTTTTCATTTAGAGCTCCAGAGTTTTTCAATTGAGCCTGCATCAGAAATAGTGTGGCCAGCAGGACTAGGGAAGTGACTGTGCCCCTGTACTCGGCACTGGTGAGGCCGCACCTTGAATCCTGTGTTCAGGTTTGGGGCCCTCACCACAAGAAGGACATTGAGGTGCTGGAGCAGGTCCAGAGAAGGGCAACGAAGCTGGTGAAGGGTCTGGAGCACAGGTCTTATGAGGAGCAGCTGAGGGAGCTGGGGTTGTTTAGTCTGGAGAAGAGGAGGCTGAGAGGAGACCTTATCACTCTCTACAACTACCTGAAAGGAGGGTGTAGTGAGGTGGGTGCTGGCCTCTTCTCTAAAGTAACAAGTGATAGGACAAGAGGAAATGGCCTCAAGTTGCACCAGGGGAGGTTTAGGCTGGATATTAGAAACAATTTCTTCACTGAAAGAGTGATCAGGCATTGGAACAGGCTGGCCACGGGAGGGGGGGGGTAACCCCTGGAGGTGTTCAAGAAACGTGTAGATGTGGTGCTTAGGGACATGGTTTAGTGAGTTAGGTGGTGTGGGTTGATGGTTGAACTTGATGATCCTTGAGGTCTTTTCCAACCTTAATGATTCTATCATTCTATGATTCTGTGATTCTAAAACATAGCCCTTAAAGATAACCAATATTTGACAGCGTCCTTTAGTTTACCCCAGTACTTCTCATTACATATTTTCTGTCTTTATTATCAGCATAACATTGCTGTCCTTTAGTTTTCCCCAGTACTTCTCATTACATACTTTCTGTCTTTATTATCAGCATAACATTGCTTACTAGTGTGAAAGAGCTGAGTATGGTCTGGTATTAAAAGAGGTTCAGATACTGTTTAAACAGAAAAAGGTGATGTTGAAGGAATAGATAGGCTTTTCTATCTTAGCATTGCCCCTAGCAATTTGATATGGAACCACAGCTGAGGGAAGGCGGGCCTCTGTCTCACCCTTTCTCTTCTAATATCATCACCACTCTATCAGGGAACCATT